>NC_141803.1:17256287-17366287 GCF_057944985.1 Cucurbita pepo subsp. pepo
AATCACTCAGTTTCAATACATAGCTTTTAAATTACAATGCTCCAAAATAGTCTTGTTCATGTGGTATTCTTCTTACTATAGATGTAAGTTCTTGCAAAACATAGGAAAGCAGCCAACCCAATAGCACTAAGCCCAGCAAGCAACCAGTAGAAGTAATCAAGATGAGCTTTGTTCAGATTATTATTGAACCAGCTTTCTTTGCCATCCCCACTGCTTAGTTTTTCAATGGCAGAGATGAGAAAGCTGCTTAAAAAGTTGCCAACGCCAAAAATACTCAGGTACAGCGACAGACCGATGCTTCTTAATCCGCTCGGAGCCTGGTCATAGAAAAACTCCTGCAACCCAACCATGGTGAAAGCATCGGCAACTCCAAATAGTACATATTGAGGAACCAGCCACCATATACTCAAAGGAACAGTCGCCTTTGGCAGATCAACCAAACCATATTCTTGAGCTGTTTCGAGCCTTTTTATCTCAACTAATGCAGCAATGACCATGGAAAGAGCAGATAATAGCATCCCAAATCCAATTCTCTGTAGCATTGTAATTCCAGAAGGTTTCCCAGTGAAATTTCTGGCGATCGGAATGAGTATGCGATCATATATCGGGAGGGAAACGACAATGGACAGACTGATAAAGGATTGAAGTGAAGCAGCAGGAACGTCGAATCCAGGAACTATTGATCTGTTCATCGTGACTCCTTGTTTAGTAAAGAAAGTTGATGACTGGGAGAATACAATAGCATATGCTAAGCATGTAACCCAGATGGGAACAAGCCTAAGTACTGCTTTTGCTTCCTCAACTTCACTGATGGTACATGTATGACCGCCTCCCTTCGAACTATTAGGTACAATCAATACTTTGTTGAGGAACCTACCAAAGTATAGAATCCAGAAAAGGGTTACAATAATACATATAAACTAAAATGGTTTGTTAATCCATTATGATCCCACGTCTATTGGGGAGGAGAACGAGCATTCTTTACAAGTGTGTGAAAACCTCTCCCTAAAAGAGGCCTTTTAAAACCTTGAAGGAAAGTCTGGAACGAAAAACCCAAACATGACAATATTTGCTAGCGGTGGGCTTGGATGGTTACAAATGGTATCAAACTTAGACATCGGGCGATGTGCTAGTGAGGAAGCTGAGTCCCAAAGGGGGTGGACACGAGGCAGTGTGCCAACAAGGACGCTGAGCCTCGAAGGGGGGCGGATTGGGGTGGGGAGTCCCTCATCGATTGAAGAAGGGAACGAGTGCCAACGAGGACGTTGGCCCTAAAGGGAGGTGGAGGTGAGATCCCATATCGGTTGGAGAGGAGAACAAAGCATACTTTACAAGGGTGTGAAAACCTCTCCCTAGAAAAAACATTTTAAAACCTTGAGGAAAGACCAAATAAGACAATATCTGCTAGTGGTGGGCTTGGGCCATTACAGATGGTATCAGAGCCATACACTCGGTGATGTGTCAGCAAGGAGGCTAAGCCCTGAAGGGGGTGGACACGAGGTGGTGTGCCAGCAAGGACGTTGGGCCTCGAAGAGGGGTGGATTGGGGTCTCACATCAATTGAAGAAGGGAACGAGTGCCAGCAAGGATGCTTGGTTGGAGTGGAGAACGATGCATTCTTCATAAGGGTGTGAAAACCTCTCCCAAGAAGACGCGTTTTAAAACTTTGAAGGGAAGCCCGGAATGAAAAGTCCAAAGAAGACAATATCTGCTAGCGGTGGACTTGGACTTGGGCTTAGGCTGTTACATAAGGACTAAATTTCTGACGAGAACAGAAATAATCTAGTACATTTTACCCTTCTTTTAGTCTCCATATTTACCTGAACTGTTGAGAGCTATGGTGTGGTAACAGGCCACGGGTTTCCTCTTCATGAGCTATTTCAGAAGAATTTACTCGCCAATTTCTTACTGCTGTGATAAACACTCGTCCAATTCTTACAAATGGGTTTTCCTCATCTCCTCTGTTAATGAACCTGTACGTCCTAGTTCCAAGCAAGAAGACTACGAGTGCCAAAACCATTGAAATACAAGGAATTCCAAACCCAAGACTCCAGCTGAGGTTATCTTGCACATAGTTCAAGATATTAACAGTTGCAAAAGTGGCCAAAGAGATACAGAAATACCACCAATTGAAGAAAGAGCTTTTAGCTTTGCTCTCTTCTGGATGTTGTCCATCAAATTGGTCAGCTCCGAAAGCCTGGACGCAAGGCTTGTGTCCACCTTGAGCAAATGCCACAACATATAAGGAGGAGAAAAATAGAATTACTTGGAAAAGGCCGGGGGAACATGGTAGGGATTTTTCGGTCTGTTGGCAGCCAGAAATGCTTGGAGAATGAAGCGTTGCAGACACAGTCAACAATCCAAGTCCCTGAGTTCCAGAATCAACAAAAGAAAAAACGAACAAAACGAAAAAAGTTAATCCTTGTTGGGAGGGAGTCCCACGTTAGCTAATTAAGGGAATGATCAAGGAATACATATTGATTGGTACGATTGTCGAGATTCGTGGGGAAGCCAAAAGCAAAACCATGAGAGCTTATGCTCAAAGTGGACAATATCGTACAATTGTAGAGATTCGTGATTCTAACATGATGAGTCATACCCTTAACTTAATCATGCCAATAGAATCCTCAAATGTCGAACAAAGAAGTTGGGACCCTCAAAAGTGTAGTTAAAAGTGACTCGAGTGTCGAAGAAAGTGTCGAACAAAGTATGTACTTTGTTCGAGGGCTCCAGAGGAAGGAGTCGTGCCTCAATTAAGGGGAGGCTATTCGAGGACTCCATAGCCTCAGGGGAGGCTTCATGGTGTACTTTGTTCGAGGGGAGGATTGTTGAGGATGGTTGGGAGGGAGTCTCACATTGGCTAATTAAGGAAATGATCGTTGATATGAGGCCTTTCGGAGAAACCAAAAGCAAAGCTCAATATCAAGATTTGTGATTCCTAACGAACTGCGTGGTCTTGAAGCACATGAATTTAGAGTTTGTTTGGGCTATAAAATATTACTTGAAAGATCAATGGCTTTACAGGAAGTAAACAATCCAAACTACCAGAGCCCTAGCCAGTAACTTGCATAGTCTTCTAAACTTTATAGGAAAAAGAAAAGGCAGTAAAAGAAGAGAATAAAGCAGAGGAGGAACCAGGATGTAAAGGACAGTGGAAAGAGCAATGGTACGGTATAGTCCGAGGAAGGAATCAGCCAGAAAGGCGCCAAGTAGAGGCAGCAAGGAGGCGGCACCCGACCAAGCATTGACATTCTCCGCCGCTGTGGCCGTCGACTGGCCAAGCTGGTCGGTCAAGAAGCTAATTAAGTTGGAGGAAACTCCGTAGTAGGCGAATCTCTCGGCAACCTCCACTCCTAACAAGAATTGGAGAGGATACAGAAATTGGATCGGAAAAGAGAAGAAAAAGAAGAGGCGAACGATGATTTACCTATAATGAGGGCGGCGGATCTCCAGCCGCCGGAATCGGATCTCCGGACTGGGCGGCCATTGTAATCAACCGCACCCTCCACCGTGTCTTCCAAGAGAGGAGCCTCCATCTTAGCGTTTCGTGCGGGGGGAGCCGCCTCTAATCCCAATCACTCACTCCGGATTCCACTTTCCAATTATTAGGATTCTACAACTCAGACCTGATCTTAATGGGATTAATGACTACATATATGTACAATGAGATAATGGAGAGAATATAAAAAGTATAATATAACCATATATAACTTTACATCGTTATGTAAATGATATTTATTGTATATGTCATCTACCAAATATAGCTATAAATAATCAGCAGCATGTTCCATAATCTAACAATTCTCTTCCTTGGAGACTGATCTAGTCAACCAATAATTTCATTCTCAAACGATCATATGAGCATCTTCACTGCACTATACCAATTGAGGCTTTGCACAACCTCAATATTCCAACATCAACACATTTTGTCAACATGTTTGCTCGATATTTTGCACCCTCTATCTTCTCCAAACACATCACCATCTTCCACTTAACCTGCAAGTGAAATGGTATTGCCTGCTGTGTTTTGTCTTTAAATGATAGACCGGGTTCCTCACCAACTATATGACACTCTGACTATCTCTATAAAGAATATTTTCGTGCTACTTCATGCCCAATTCTTCCAGATAGTCAATCATCCACATCGTCACGTACTCAGCCTCAATACAACGCATTTTTGAAACCTAGAGATTCCATCATCCATGGCTTGCTTCCACTTGGTTGTATCCTCCAACTGTAGGGCCTCATCAAAGGGCTCTGGTTCCCTTTCATCAGCAACAGATAGTGTAATGAAGGTACATACATATCTGGTACTCTGATAGTACTGGATGATCTTCTTGACACTGGTTCAGGTGTCACTTGCTCTACCGCTGGTTCCTTTGCAACAATTTCAAGAGTTTCTTGAGTATCTGCTACAACATCACTAGGTGATTTTTTCCGCAACTCAACCTCAACTCCCACTTGCTTCATTGTCTTGGAACCTTGATCCATATCTAGTTCCTTAGCAGTAGTCTCAGGAGTTTCATAAGTATCTGCTACAACATCACTAGGTGAGTTTTCCTGCAACTCAAGCTCAACTCCCACTAGCTTCGTGGTCTTGGAACCTTGTTCCACATCTGGTTCCTTAGTAGTAGTCTTAGGAGTTTCATGAGTATCTGCTACAACATAACTAGGTGAATTTCCTTGCAACTCAAGCTCAATTCCCACTTGCTTCGTGGTCTTGGAACCTTGCTCCACATTTGGTTCCTCAACAGTAGTCTCAGGAGTTTCATGAGTATCTGCTACAACATCACTAGGTGAGTTTCCCCGCAAATCAAGCTCAACTCCGACTTTCTTCAATTATCTGGCAGTCCTTGTGAAGCTAACTCGTTTTTGCTTACTCATAACGTAGTTCTCACAACGAACCACATCAACAGATTTCAGACCTTCTAAAACTCCTTACGCAGCCAGCATCTTCATTCCTTTCACGCTCATATGTGATATGAACCAAGAGACATCATTCATACAATATACTTCAATGAAGATGTGAAGAAAATGTTGTCAAAATTATCAAAAGAGGTTGCAATTCATGTCACATTGAAGAGGAATGAAGTTTGATGGTTATAAATTTTGGGTGGGTTACAATTTAGAGTAATTTAGAGTTATTGTATTTTAAGACATTTTATTTACTTTAGGTTACATTTACATAATGGCTAATTATGACCATTAAGTATGAATGTTACAACTTTTGGAATGCCTTTAATAGTTGTTGAGTTATGGAGTCTGCTCCCTGTATTTATAGCTTGGTCAATGGCTATATCCGGTAAAGCTATATTTGGTAAAGCCATATATGGTGAAGCTATATCCGGTAAAGCTATATATGGTACATAGCTATATATAGTAGATGGTTAAATCTGGTAAAGCTATATTTAGTAGACTGAACCATATATATATCCAGTAAAACTTTGAAATGTACTTTTCTATTTTCTGTACTCTCTTGTTGTACATGCCTGAAGTCATCAATAAAAAATCCTTTTAGCCAGAGTTCTCCTTGCAATTCTCTCTATCCTTCTCTTTGTGATCATCTAGATCGAGCGTGTGCGTTGTTGTGCGATCCTAACAATAGTTTCATTTTGAGGCTATATAAAGCCATGTATGTTGTATTTGTAAGGTAGACTTGAAAAATATAGTAAAAGAAGCATTTGTGCTTTTCTTTAGCCACGGCTAAGTTTCTTTGCAACTCTATGTAGTTTAGGTTGCATGTAGAATCATTCAAGCTCGACATGATCATTCTTGCTTGTGGAGTGATTCGAATCTCAATCAAGTGTTCTTGTCTTGAGATATTTGATCAACAAGAATCATTGAAGCTAGACATGATCGATCTTGCTTCTAGAGTGATTCGAATCTCAAACAAAGTGTTCTTGGCTTGAGATATTCGATCAACAAGGTAATCCGAATCTTACCCCCCTTGTAGTTGATTTTCTTATCTTATCAATATGTCAAGTCTATTGTGCCATAGACTTGAATTTGAAGCACTCTCAGCAACAGTAGCTATGTTCATACACCCTGCAGTGGTGTATAAAGTTCCAGATTTTATGTCACGTGCTACCACCATAGCACCCTTCATAATCTTCCACGAACTCTTCCCTAACTTTGTTGCATAACATCTGCTGTCCAACTGACCAACAAAGATCAGGTTCTTCTTGAGACTAGGAATATATCTGACATCCTTTAGTGCTCACTAATTTCCTGCCGGACTTTTTATGCAGACATCCCCTTTTCCTTTAATCTCCAAATCTTTGTTGTCGGCAAGATACACCTTCTCGAAATTTCCAGACTTGAAATTTCGGAACAACTCATTATTTGGAGACGAATTTAAAGATGCACCTGAATCCAAAATCCAGAATTCAATAGAACTGTCCACACTGAGGATTAACGCATCCCCAATGTCTTCTACTGAATTTATAGAATCATTATCATCTCCAAATTTGTGATTCTGCTTCCTCTTTGGTCTTGTACATCCTGTCCAAAAGTGACATTTTTCTCCACAATTCCAACACAATACGTTTGGTCTATTTGGAATTTTTTCTCGGTTCTTTGATTTTGATCGCCCTTTGTTTGGGCCCTTCAATTTACTTCTTCTCCGTTGGTCAACACTGAGAGCACTACCAGATGAATTTCCAGTTTCTCGTTTGCGAATACTTTCGTTGAGAACTACATCTCGAATTTCATCAAACTTCAGTTTATCAGATTCTCGGGAACTACTAATTGCGGCAACAACAGTATCCCATGACTCGAGTAAAAATGACATCAAAATCAACACTTTAATTCCATCCTCGAAATTAATTTCCACTGAACTTAGTTGACTCATGATCATATTGAATTCATTTATATGATCAGCAACATATCCACCTTCAAACATCTCTAGATTGAACAATCTCCGCATCAAATACACCTTGTTCATAGCAGACGGTTTTTCGTACATATTTGATAGCGCCTTCAACAGATCTGACGTTGTTTTCCCCTTGATGATGTTGAACGTCAAGTTTCTGGATAGCGTCAACCGGATCAGCCTTAAGGCTTGTCGATCCTTGAGCTTCCACTGCTCCGTGGTCATGGTACCCAGCTTCACCCCTAACAGTGGTTCGTGAAGACCTTTCTGATACAAATAATATTCAATCTGCATCTTCCAGAAACCGAAATCAGATCCATCGAACTTCTCAATTCCAATCTTTGAACTTTCCATCTTCACAGATCGTGGTGACTTCCGCCTAGCTCTGATACCAGTTGTTAGGATCGCACAACAACGCACACAATCGATCTACATGAACACAAAGAACAAGATAGAGAAAATGCAAGGAGAATATTGGCTAAACGATTTGTATTGATGATTACAAATATGTACAGTAAGAGAGAATGCAGATAATATGGAAAGTACATTTTCAAAACTATGCAAGGGATATATATAGTTTAGCTTATTATATATAACCTTTACCGGATATAACCATCTACTATATATAACTATCTACTATAGTTTTACCAGATATAGTTTTTTATTATGCATAGCTATTTACTATTTATGACATTTTACTTGATGTCATTTACTAAATATAGTTTTAATAGTATAACACTAAGCTATAAATAAGCCGCAGACTCCATAACCTAACACCAATATCATCCAATTTTATGGGTTAAATTGTCATTTTAGCTGACAATACACTTTTGTGTAATAAGTAAGGTTTTAAAATGGGAAGGTTTATGTTCATGTTCATAAATATTTATTAAAGTATTTACGCGTAAAAATCATATTTAAATTAAAATAATAGATTAGTAGTATTTAGATGATACTTTGTTTAATTTTTTTAAATTTTTCTAAGATATAATAAAAATATAATTCATTCCGGCTAGGTTGAACTAATTGTATGATGTATGACAAACACTCAATTTATGGTTTCTTTTTGTGTTATTACTTGTCATATGATATGCTAATGATATGTTGTGATGCATATACCACCCGTGTACTACCAGTGTATTGATTCATATATGTTATGATACTATGATCAGGTTATGTCCTATGAGACACTTGATGAACCATGTATGATAAATATGAATGATATGTCCGGTGTCATGGTCATGCTCACCCAAGGCGTGTTGCCCATGGCCGCATGCCCATGACAAGTCAAACCCTTTATGTCTTTCCATGTTCTAATGTTTTACTTTTGTATTTCTAGGAAGTATGGCGTTTTGAAAAAATCATGTCTAGGTCCGCCAGACATGAAATACCTCAGAATGTACTATAGGGGGATATGACTAGTTGTCAACTTCTCCCTACCAAAGGTTATATACTGTGAGCCGTTGTTGTTACTCTCTTGCTTGCTTATATAACGTCTCTTTCAAAATTTCTCTTTCGAAAATCTCTCTCTGCCCTCGTTTTCTAAAACCTTCTTCTTAAACCGAGGCCAGAGGCTTGAGCATACGCACTTGGCCGTAGGCGACGTAAGAACAAATTGGCTTAGCACACTTGTCGTTGGAAAGTGAGTGCCGCACAATCGCAAATCCGCTGCCATCAAGAGTGCGATTGTGACATCTAACACATTTTTATGTATGTCTCATAAGGGAATTCATGCCCTGAAAAGTATGGAAGTATGATGTACATCACAACTTAAGATATGCAACCCTCATGCATGTTGTATGTCACAAATACAGGTTGATTCCCTAATATGTTACGTATATAGTTGCATAACAATGATATAATACGCACTCCTTTCTTTCCATTGGTATCTGACAAGCATGAGCATGTGTTAGCCCGTAGTCAAACCAAAGAAGTACATATACAAGCCCGCCTAGTGGGTTATGCGCACATGTGCGAACCGTGTGTAGAGAAGTATTATGCATCCAAACCTATCCAAAAAAGAAAGTAAAGATTAAGGAGTAGTCATGAAAAATATGTCCCATCATAAACTATGATTGTGTTTGATTGTATTTTTCGACTCTAATAGTAGGATACATACGAGTATTTTTAAATACTGAAAGCACGTTTTACATGTTTTTGAATAAAGATAAGACACCTATGTACAGACGACGACATTAAATAACAAATTGGTCTTGGGCTCCGCCCTTTGGATTTGGGCTAAATGATCGCTTAATGAGCTTTTTTTTTTTTTTTTTTTTCACTTATTTCAATTTAGGCCCAAATGAAAATTTAATAATAATTTGATTATTTTATTTATAATTTAAAAAAATTTAATGTTATTAGAATAGCATGTGATTGACGAGAGAATCATGCTTAAGTAATAACCTAAAGAGTCTACAGTAGAATAAGCTTTTTCACATATTGTCATTCAAGAGCCTATCCGTATTCGTTAGAGAGGGGGAAAAAACATTCTTGATAGGTTTCATTTCTTTCTTGGTTGACCCACTAAATACCTAAAGCTTCAATACAATATTTATTATGTAATGGTGTAACACCCGAGCTTAGGAGGTGAAGGAGATTGAGACTCGAGTCAGTAAACAAGGAAACAAAAATGGTCAAGTGAAACATAGGGGCAAAATGGTCATTTTCCGAACCGCATTAGACGAACACGACTCTATGATATTTGTCCACTTTGAGCATAAGCTCTGATAGCTCTGCTTTGGGCTTCCCTAAAAAGCCTCATACCAATGGAGGGAGTATTCCTTGATTATAAACTCATGATCATTCCCTAAATTAGCCGATGTGTGACTTTCATCATCCAACAAAGATTAATTTATCGAAAATTGTGAAGTATGGTATACAAGTTTAAGAAGAACGAGCAAAATGACTTGTATGACTATCCAATGCAATTTTAAAAACAAAATTATTGAATTTGAAATCTCGAATCAAACCCGAATGAATGATTTAAAAAGACGGGTAAAGTCGATGAATGATTAAACAATACCAAATGCATTTTAAAAATTTGGTATCATAAGAATTTGTTCTTCTCAGCCCTTCAAACTCATTCCAGCACGTAATCTGAGTTTTAAAATATTATTTGGGAAATTAAAAATAAAGAGAGGGACAGCAGAGAAACAACAAAGTACAGCTTGGGGTGGCCAGTGGCATATACATTTCTACACTCTACGCTTCCCTTTAATTTTGGAACCCCACAAACATATCAACTATTTTTTTTTTATTAAATCCAATTATTTCTTTCCCCCCAAAATATAATTTTCTTCAAATTCTCGTCCTATCCAAATTTGAGGTTATAAATGTTGGATGAAAGTCTCACGTCAACTAATTTAGGGAACGATCCTGGATTTATAATCCAGTAATACTGTCTCCGTTGGTATGAGGTCTTTTGAGAAGCCCAAAGCAAAGTCACGAGAGCTTATGCTTAAAGTGGACAATATCATACCATTGTGGAGGGTCGTGTTCACCTAACATGGTATCAGAGTCATGCCCTAAACTTAGTCATGTCAATAAGATCCTCAAATGTCGAACATCTAACATGGTATCAGAGTCATGCCCTAAACCTAGTCATGTCAATAGGATTCTCAAATGTCGAACAAAGGACTCCAAAAAGAAAAAGGAGTCGAGGCTCCTCGAAGGCCATGGTATCATAGTCATGCCCTAAACTTAGTCATGTCAATAGGATCCTCAAATGTTGAACAAAGGACTCCAAAAAGAAAATGAGTCGAGGCTCCTCGAAGGCAAAAATGACTAAGACTCCAAAAGAAAAGGAGTCGAGCCTCGATTAAAGGGAAGGCCTAATTTAGAGAGTTTTTTTTGCAATTCTATGTAGTCTGGGTTATATATTTAGAATCATTCAAAGCTTGACATGATCTGTCTTATTTGTAGAGTGATTTTTTTATTGGGATTGAGAAGGAAAATAAGGTCTACCATTTCCACTTAATCCGGAACCCACTACGAGCCACGAGACCCATCCTTGTGGAAAACTTGAACATCCCAAAATGATACGCGTCTTGAAACTGCATATCTGTTGAACCAATACGAATACACTTTTTTAATACTAATAAAATCCAAAAATTCGATTATTATATATATTATTTAAAGTCGACATGACATCATAAACGAAGTTATTTTCTCGATGATAGAGGAAAATTCTAATGCTATTTTTTTTTCTAATGATTAATAAAAACAATTTATAAATTTTATTTAGAATATAATATAAGTTTGCAAGGAAATTAATGATTAGAAATTTGATACGAGTTTATTTTAATTGGTTAAAGAATATTGACATTAATTTTTTTTTAAAAAAAAGGGATTTTATATATATATATACTGCCGGCGGGCAAATAATGATGATAAAGCGTGGCAGAGTGACAGGCTGTGGGGGAATGAGAGAAGCGGACACGTGTCGGAAGATGAGGTGGAGAAACGTGGCAGCATTGGGAGTGGGTCCCACCACGAATGGCATCCGAGATTTTATTGCCTACGACAGCTTTGGAATGATCTCCTTCCCTCCCAACTGTACGCAGCATTTATCAAAACCAGGGGCTGGAAATATCGTATCCACGTTATATTTATATTTATTTTATTATTAAAAAAAATGCAAAAACAGGATTACATTACACAACACAACACACGACAAATCCTTATTGGATGTCTAAGATTGCATGTTTTTTTTTTAATTGTTTTTTTTTCGTCAAACAGATTTGTTTGCCGTCTAAAATGGGATAAGATTTTTCGTATATTAACTTCAATTCCCTTATTTTCAAACATTTGCGTAATAGGAATCAAACTCACAACAACATGTCTTTAACTGATACATACCGTAAATCGTTATAAATAGTAAATAACTATGTATAGTAAAAGGCATCGGTTAAAATGTTAGATAGTTATGTATGATAGATGGTTATATCGGTTAAAACGTTATATAGTAAGCTATAAATAAGTATGTACAGTAAAAAGAGATAGTTATATATATAGTATAAGGTTATATCTGGTGAAGTTATATATAGTAAGTTGAACTATATATAGCTTTAAAAATGTACCGTCTATAGTATTTATATTCTCTCTTATCGTACATATTTGAAGTCGTCAATACAAATCTTTTAGCCAATATTATCCTTGCATTTTCTCTATCATGTTCTTTGTGTTCATCTAGATCGAGTGATCCTAACAGAATATTGCGCTTGTGCTTTAAAGAGGTTTGGTTATGTTTTAACATATATCCTTAGATTTGTCACGCTGTGGTGTTTTAAAGAGGTTTAGGGTTTAGAGTTTGTAAGGGAGTGATACATTGATTTGAGTGTTGAGTGCTAAACATGAGTGAACTACATTTACGAGGGAACACACGTGTTGATTCTTGTTTGATATGAAATCACGACAAGAGAAGTAAGATTCAGATTACCTTGTTGACCGAATATCTCAAGCCAAGAACACTTGTTTGAGATTCGAACTACTCCACAAGCAAGATCGATCATGTCTAGCTTGAATGATTCTTGTTGAACAAATATCTCAAGGCAAGAACACTTGTTTGAGATTCGAACCACTCCACAAGCAAGATTGATCATGTCGAGCTTGAATGATTCTACATGCAACCTAAACTACATAGAATTGTAAAGAAAGTTACCCATTGGTTAAAGGAAAACATAAATGCTTTTTTTACTACATTTTCCGAGTTCTTACAAATACAACATGCATAGCTTTATATAGCTTGAAAATGAAACTATTAAAGGCATTCCTTGGTAACATTCATACTTTATGGCCTTAATTAACCATTATGTAAATGTAACCTAAAGTAAATAAAAAATCTTAAAATATATTAATGAAATACAATAACTCTAAATTACTTTAAATGGTAATCCACCCAAAACTTATAACAATGAAACTTCATTCTTCTTCAATGTGGCATGAATTGAAATGTCTTCTGATAATTTCAACAACATTTTCTTCACATATTCATTGAAGTATATTGTATGAGTGATGTCTCTTGGTTCATATCAGCTCATAGTAAAATATTGGGTCGTGACAAGCAGATAGATAAGGTTAGATTGTTGATGAAAGACAGAAAGAGATGTGTCAGAGCGATTGCAAGAAAAACCAAGTGTGAGAAGAAATGAACTAAAACTCTGAACCAAACACGAGGAGCTTGCTAGTTACATGTAACTAGGTAGAAGAAAAACCAAGGGTGACTTGCCTCCAAGAAGTGGAGTAGGCAACTAATTGATAATAAAAGCGGCAGTGTTGAAGGCGTCAACCCAAAAATGAGGAGAAAGATGAGAGTGAAAGAGAGGGTTAAGCCAACAGTCACATGACCATGTTTTCTTTTGAGCGGGTGTATATGGATAAAGATAGTTGATGGTGGATGCCAAAAGTACGTAAGTGAGTTTTAAAATAAGTGCTAGTAAATTCGGCACCTCCATCGCTTTGAAAAACCTTGATACGAGCGGAATGTTGATTTTTCACAAAATTTTGAAATTGAAGAAAAATATCAAATAAATCATATTTATATTTTAAAGGGTAAAGCCAAGTGAATCGGGAATAATCATCAATAACAATAACATAGTAAAGAAAACCCGAATTATATTTGATGGGGGAAGAACCCCAAAAATCACAATGAATAAGATCTAACACATGAGACGACCTACGTTCACTACGAGAATAAGGCAATCGATGACTTTTTGCAAGCTGACAGGTACTACATAGTGATGGAGAAGGTAATAAAGACGTAAGAGAATGATGACATTTTTTATTTAAAAAAGAAATAACAGAATGATTCAATGACCCAAGCGAGCATGCCATAAATCATATGAAGCACATAGATATTTGTTTCTAAGGACAAAAATAAAGATAGAGTTGTCGCGCTCCAGCACATATAGCCCTCCATCTCTTTTACTAGTTGTCATCAACCTTTCTATTTGACGATTCTAGATAGGAAGAAGATTATTAGTAAATGTAACAGAGAGAGGAAAATCAGACGTTAATTTCTTATCGAAAGAAGATTTGTAGTGAGATGAGCAACAACAAAGACATCAAATAAATGAATATTTGGAAGAGGAGTGAGAGTACCATTGTGGGTAATGGGTGGGGATACACCGTTTCTTGTAATCATAGAGGTCTTACCATTTTTAGATTATTCCAAAATAGATGAGTCGGCGGTCATATGGGTCGAAGCCCAGTGTCCAAAAACCAATCAGTAGCGTTTGGTCCAACAATAGAACAAGACGTGTCAAAGGCTTCAACAAGGTGAGCATGAGTAGAATCAGGCCGAACGTACCGTTGGTTGCAGCGGTCAACATAATGGCCCTCAATGCGGCATATTTGGCAGCGAGGTGGTCGACGACCCTCATCCGAGTGGCTTCTTCCTCGGTTGGAAGATTTGTTGTGGGAATGAGAATGACCTTTTTGGTTGCAAAAGGAAGCAGGGTGACTTTCATGCGTGCGACCACAATTAGTGGTTGTGAAATGTCGTAGAAGTAGAGTTAGAAGGCTCAAGGGAGCACTAGAACAACTCAAAACTTTTAGTTTTAGAGACTAAATTTGCAAACAAAGAAGAGAGGTGAGAGCCATCTAAGCAGTAGAAAAAGTTGAAAAATCGGTGCCAATTTCACAAAGGAACCAATGCACTTTATCAATGTCCTCGACGGCTCTGCCAATGGCATGAAGTTGGTTACAGATTGTTTTGAAGGTACCCGCATACTCAGCAACAAGTTTGGTGCCGTGTTTTATTAGCTGCAAGTCATCCTTCAGTCTTAGTTCACGAGCTTTCAAATGATGGTTGAACGTAGTCTCCACAGCGAGCTAAACTCATGTGTAATGGAGAGACCAACGACGAAGACAATGACTTCCTCAATGAGAGAGTAGAGTAAGAGACAGAGAAGTCATTGATCGACTACTTTCCAGGCCAAGTATTTGGTGCTGAGTGTTGAGGAGGTTTCTAGTTTAAAACAAGGTGGTGAAGCCATAGTTCCATCAACATATCCAACACCATCTAGGGGAGAGAGAAGTTAACTTTTCCATAAAAGATAATTGGAGGAAGAAAGTTTGATGGTGATCATATGGATTAGAGGGTTGAAAGGAAGAAGACGAGGAGAAGATTCAGAAGCCATAAAGAACGAGGCTATGATACTATGATAATATTTGTTAAACCACCACACCTAAATGGTGGTGAAAGTTCTCTATTTATAATCATTTACCGAATCAAATAAATTACAAAGGATATGAAAAGAGCAATATATGAATACAGATATTTGTCTATAATAAAATGACACATATGATATCTAAGCCGTACTAAAAAGAAAATATCTAGATATTTACCTTCAATAAATGGTCAAATATGATGTAGACAGTAATGGAAGACTAAATATAATACGAGATACCATATATTACCATTTAATAAAAATGATCTTAATATATAATTTTCTAAAATGGAGGAAATTCAATTTTTCTTGACTTTTTAAATAAGTATGTGTAAGGAAAAGACTATTGGATGACTTCAAAAGGTAAGAGTAATAATACAAATAAAATTGATTATTTGATTATTTAATTATGATTATTTAATTATTTAATACAAGTAGTGGGACTTATTCCATGAAACCTATTCTTGAATAATAAGCTTTCCTCTCATCATCATGATGTCTGTTTATTTAATGTGTTTGGCGTGTAAATTTTAATTTAAATAAATTATTTATTATTCAAACAATGATTGAAACTTCGCCTCATTTTAAAAAAAAAATAAATAATTTTGACTATTAATCGATTAATAACGTAAATAAATATTCATGTTTAACTTGATAATACGTGACTTGAGTATTTTAAAAAATAAAAAATTAATTATGTATTGAAAAAATTTAATTTTTGTGATAAACATGTAATTTAATTAAAAAATTAAATAGAAATTAAAATTTAGAAAGGAATTTATGATTGAAGTTGGAGGAATGGAGAATAACGTTGTGAAAAGAAGGGGGAGAGAGAAGGGAAGTGTGGGGCCCACAAACAAAGTGGTTTGACAGCTGGCGAACGGCTCTGACAGTCTGTTCTTTCTTATCACTCCAACGACAAACTACACACATACCTCTCGCCTGCTTTTTCTTCTTCTTCTAACCCTTCTCGCCAGTTTTCTCTCCTATTAAGCCCCGCTCTCTTCTCTCTGCTCCCTATACTCCGCCCTCTCTCTCTCTTTCTCTCCGCCCTCTCTCTCTCTTTCTCTCCGCCCTCTCTCTCTCTCTCTCTTCCCTAGTTTCGTCCATGGCCGAGGAAACTCAGAAGCCTGCTGCTGCTGAAGCGCCGACTTCTACTCAGCCTGTACCGGAGGAGCCAGCTGTTGTGCCGCCTCCTGTTCCTGCGGCTGAGATACAACTACCAGATTCTGCACCTGCTCCGCCTCAGCCGGAGGCTTCTCCTGCGAAGCCGGATTCGGTGGCGGAAGTTGCGGAGGACGAGAAGCCGAAGGCGTCCGAGGGGTTTGAAAAGATCTCTCAGTCGGTTTCTTTCAAGGAGGAGAGCAACGTTGTTGGTGAGCTTCCGGAGTCGCAAAGGAAGGCGCTGGCTGATCTTAAGGTTCTTATTCAGGAGGCTCTCAATAAGCACGAGTTTACTGCTCCTCCGGCGCCCCTGCCGCCTAAGGAAGAGGAGAAGCCGGCCGAGGAGAAGAAGGAAGACACTGAGAAACCTGCTGAACAGCCTCAAATCGATGAACCTGCAAAGGAACCTGTGATCGAAGAGCCTCCCAAAACAGAGGCGGAACCGGAACTAGTAACGGAGACCGTGACGGTGAAGGTTGAAGAAACAATCACTCCGCATCCTGCGCCGGAGACTTCTCTTGCTCCAGAAGCCGACGAGAAAGCGGCAGAGCCATCGACGGTGGTGGAGAAAGTGGCTGTTATCGACGAGGATGGCGCTAAGACGGTGGAAGCGATCGAGGAATCTGTAGTTGCTGTTTCGACCCCACCGCCGGAGGAATCAGCCCCGTCGAAGGAAGAGGCAGAGGTGGAAGTGGAAGCGGCGGAGGCTGTGCCGCCACCTCCACCAGAGGAGGTGTTCATCTGGGGAATTCCTCTGCTCGGCGATGAACGGAGCGATGTTATCCTGTTGAAATTCCTCCGAGCCAGAGACTTCAAGGTGAAAGATGCTTTCACGATGATCAAGAACACTGTTCGTTGGCGAAAGCAATTCGATATCGAGGCTCTTCTGGACGAGGATTTGGGGAACCAATGGGACAAAGTGGTGTTCTCCCATGGCGTCGACAGGGAAGGCCATCCAGTCTGCTACAACGTGTTTGGTGAATTCGAAAACAAGGATTTATATCAAATCACCTTCTCCGACGACGAAAAGAGCCTCAAATTTCTCCGATGGAGGGTTCAATTTCTGGAGAAGAGTATCAGAAAGCTCGATTTCAGCCCCAATGGCATCTCCACCATTGTTCAAGTCAACGACCTCAAAAACTCGCCTGGACTCACCAAGTGGGAGCTCAGAAACGCCACCAAGCGAGCTCTGCAACTATTCCAAGACAATTATCCTGAATTCGCTGCCAAACAGGTATCATCATCGTCTTCAATCAATTACAAAACATATTGAGAAATTGTTTGATCTTATGAAATTGAATTTAATTCCTCTGAAGGTGTTCATCAACGTGCCATGGTGGTACTTGGCCGTGAACAGAATGATCAGCCCCTTTTTCACTCAGAGAACAAAGAGCAAGTTTGTGTTCGCCGGACCATCCAAGACTGCAGAGACTCTATTCAAGTGGGTTTTTGTTTTCTCTTCTTCCTTTTCAATTTTCCGCCATTAATGACCCATTCAAGCTTATTTTCCACTGCAAAAAATGTCTCAATCTCAGATATGTTACTCCTGAACAAGTACCAGTTCAGTATGGTGGATTAAGCAGGGAAGGGGAGCAAGAATTCTCCATTGATGACCCTGTTACTGAGGTTTCCATAAAGGCAGCAACCAAACACACTGTTGAATTCCCAATTTCTGAGGTACGAGGATGACTTGAATTATGTTTCTCTGAGTTTGTTCTTGTCTTGTCTGATTTGATGCTAAAAGATGTCCGATCCATCTGTTCTTGTAGCCAAGCCTTCTGGTTTGGGAATTGAGAGTGGTAGGATGGGATGTGAGCTATGGAGCAGAGTTCTTGCCCAGTGCTGAAGGCGGCTACACTGTGATTGTTCAAAAGACAGCCAAGCTCGGACCAGCTGATGAACCAGTGATCTCCAACAGCTACAGAGTGGGTGAAGCTGGAAAGATCGTGCTGACCATCGACAATTTAAGCTCAAAAAAGAAGAAGATCCTGTTGTACAGATCAAAGACCAAACCCATCTCTGATTGATCAAAGACCAAAAGATCCGACATAATAAGCAGGGCTCTTTGATTTATGGATGATGTTCTTTTTGTGGTTCCATTTGATGAACATTTTAAAATCTTAATTTCTCCAATTTGGATAGTGTCATAAACAGGATTGGTGGGTGGGAGTTGGATATTTGTTTGGTATGCCGTTTTTTCTTTCCTTGTGTTTCTTGGGACGTTGTGTTCTTTAAGGATGCTGCTAAATTGGCAGTGGGAGCTGTCTGAAATTGTCTGGACGCCGAGGAACAGGACAGAGAGACCGGTTTGTTGGTTCTGTTGTTAGTAGTCTGTAAAATTTGTGTAAATTTGTTTGTATTATTTATTGCTATTATTGTCTTTGCTTCAATTTAAGAAATTTGTTTATTTTTGCATTTGCTTTTCTGGCTGTAATGACTTGAGTGACAAGTTTCAAACAACTCCAGGCTGTCTTCCTTTTGATAATGGAGATTTGAAATTTGGGAAAATGACCCTTTTTTTATTATGGAAAAATGGGTCATTTTGTTGTTTTGGGATAATGACTCTATTTTTATTATAGGATAATGACCCAAAATAATTGTGGAAAGAGAAAGAAATGCCCAAACAACAAATCATAATCTAAAAAGGTTTTTCTTTTAATTTTGATAGACTTGGGACTTTATTTATTTTCAATTGATGTTCAAACTTTACCATTATTTGGTTATCATTTATTTATAATTAAGACGTTAAATTTATGTCATTACGAGTGTTGAAAGTGCCCCAAACACAGTTCTCCAGTTTGGTCTGACATCAATGAAAGATGATTGCAGTATGTCGTGTGAGGCCTATCCCATTCGGTTTCTGTATTCTTTAAGGATCATTTTTGCAGAAGACCTCGAAGTCATTGGAGCTCAAGATCTTGTCAAATTGAAGAAACATGTTATTGGGTATGAAATTAGGGTAAGTTTAAAATTCATTTCTACAACCCCTCTCGTCTCAAATTGATGATTCTTTAAGTTTCAGAGGTCTAATTTGGATGATCTTCATGAAGAAGTTGTGGCCTAAGGACATAAGAAGTCGTGGTCTATTGCCCCGCTCAAGGGACGCCCTCACTGTGACCAGGTAAGTACGCGTCAAAAACTCAATAAGGACCTAACCCAAGTGAAACCACGCCCCCTAAACACCCCACCATCACGTTTTCTCTAGAGGCATTGCAATCTTTTATGAAGACAAGTACGAAAACACAAGGACAGACTCAAACCAAGGGCAGAATCAGTGGGACCGAGGGACGTTGATAACCTCGACTAGGTCAACACAGGTACTTCTCTAACCTTAACTTCTTCGTTATATGTTCCACCTCGCCATTGCCTTAAGACCCAAGACAAGAAAGTCTCTTCAAAACTTAAGACAAGCGGGAACCTTGACAATACTAAGTAGCATAACTCAAGACAAGAGTATGACAATTACGCGAAACATAAGAAGGACAAATCTATAGAGGGACCCTGTAAGTAACTAAAAGACCCCCAAGAATAAGGATATAAGAAATCAAGAACAACGAGCTTTTAGGGACACAAGTTCTTAATAAGAGGAGATTTTGTAATACCCCATATAAGTCGAGATACTCTAAAGAGGCCTATAGGATCCAAAGAAAGGACCATCGACTTTAAGAATGATTTAACTATTGAGTTGTGTTTAAAAGGGTAATTAGATAATGAATTGGATGAGAAGGAAGAATGAATCCATGTTCCATGTTTGGTATGCAATCATTTAGGCCACCATTCTTTTGCTTTCATCATTGCTTCATATAATATATATTAAGAAACGTATCAATCTCTTAAAATTTAAATTTGAAACTTAAAAATGACCCACACGAAGTGGACCTCCCGATTATGACATAAAAATGGTTGAATTTATCTGAAGATATGTATAGCATCACTATCAAAAGAGATGACAAAAATAAATAGTAATACTCTTTCTTTGACAGATTACGAGCAACCCCCATCCTTTGAGAAGGCCACTCTTCTCTCTTCCGGCTTGTTGTGACCTGACCACTTTTATGTTTCGAATGAGAAGTTGTGCTTTCGATCTTGTTCTCAGCTCCGAGTTTGGTCCTTTAGGTGAGGCTCTTGACTTTACAGGGTGGTTCCCTTTATGGTTCAAGAATTTGTGGTTGGCTGACTTTTCTTTGTTTGGTTACGGTTCATGCCCAGGTGAAGAGGAAGAGATGCTCTGGCTTTCTTTCGTCTTGAACTCGCTCCCCGCTCGAGAAGGAATGTTGTGCCTGTTTGGTACCGAGCTCTTTGAGGGCCTTTCTTTATCCATTCACGCTAAAAGGTAGAGTGGAGTCAGGCACAAAACGACCCTCAGCTACTGAAATAAAACCCTGTTCGATCTCCTGTTGAAGTGGTGACTCACCTGCAACATCAGTTTATATATATCTTATTCGTACCTAGATGCTTTATTTCTAGGTCATAGACTCTCATAGGCTATCTCCTAGGTCAGTTAGAATCATTTGAACTTAACTTAATCTGAGTGCAAAAATCTTCAAAATTTTCATCCTTTAGCATTGTCAAGGCACTCCCCGATTCATTGACTCTCAGAGCTTATTATCTTATAAGACTTATCTTAAAGTTTTAAAGTATCTTGATTAGGAATTAGTCTGTTTCATCATCAACCTAAGTATCATAGGTGCTCGAGATGCAACCTTGTCATTGTTCCAACTCATGATTCTCATTGTACTGCCATGGACATTGTCGATCGAGAAAACTTTTCCAGGAGGGTTTAGTTGGCGTCTCCCTAATAGGCCCCCCCCCCCCCCCCCATAACGCCTCTATCATCAAGGAGAGGACGACCCTCATGCCTGCCAACACTCATCTGGTCACTTTCTCTCATCTGAACAAGATCTCGATTTCGGAATAGTTGGAGATTTCCTAGTTGACCACACACAATACTCGTATGGCCTTGAAAGTTCATTCATTTCGAGGCCCGACCCTATTAATACATTCTCATATAGGTACTAATGCAGACTTTTTCTATTTGGAATAGGTTCACTACTAGAAGTTAACTCGCAAGCTCCCTAATAGTCCCCACGGAGTACAAGTCATCATAGCGAGCTACTGAAAATACTAATAGACCCTCAACAATTGAGCCACGTTCACGATTTGAAGCTAGTTGGCGAACCTTTAATCGTTCTCGTGCCTTTCATATATCATGTATGGTTCACATCATCAATTGGGACATAGTAATGTAAACTAATCATAGATGCTGATATGAAAACGTTATTTAATTGGATCGAAGGACTCTTATGGGTATGCAAACCCCTAGATCCCAAATGCTTAAATTCACAAAATCAAGATGATTTCATTCTAAATGATATGGAACTCTCGAGAATTTAATCTAACAGCTTTATTGAAGAACAAGACTTTTAGATCTAAAATATTTAAGAACCTGAACGATAAGAAATCAAACCAAAGAAAGTAAGATTTGGATTAACTTATTGATTAAATATCTTATGCCAAGAAAACATACCGCCTAAACTACCTAGAATTGTAAAAAAACTTTACCTCTAGTCTAAAAGAAAACACAAACATGTTTTTTACGACATTTTTAGAGTCTATTTTACAAAAATAATATACAAGGCTTTATATAGCCTCAAAATGAAACTCTTAACGTTCTCTGATGCATTCCAAGAGTTGTAACGTTCATAATTTATGATCATAATTAACGATTATGTAAAATCTTAAAACCTAATTGTTATTTGGTTAAACGACTGGATTTTGATCTGATACTTCATTCCTATCTGTTTCGTGGATTAAGCGGTGGTGGTGCTCTCCCACTACTTATTGGTGGGTTCGAATATGGCACATGAGTTGCTGACTTCATTCAGGTGGAAACTAAGTGGAGGTCCTAACCGACTGATGTTGAAGAATCAGCGGATGAGTTGTGGTTAGGGGTATCATCCCACCCAGACCTATACGCTATTTCACCCACGATCATCTAATTCTTGAAAAAGGTAGACCCACGACTGTTCTGCCACATACCTTAAGAACCTGACCATGCACCGAAATAAGATAACCTAACAATAAGGTCAGGTCAGATTTTTCCTTCGTTTCACTCTCCGAAGTGGCGTGGCACAAAGCCCAATAGGAAAAGAAAGGTTTTTGGGTATGAGGATTTCAGTGTTCGACGCTCCGCTCCATTCGAACTGATATCCAAAGATTCCCTGTAACACAGGATGATTTGAAATGATAGTTTATTACAGGTTCTGATGACATGAATAGGATGAGCATACGAATGAGTCGGAACATCGTTCGAGCCAGTCGAGAGTATGAGATTACTGACCGAAGACTGATCAATTGAGATGGGGCGGAAGCCTTGCTATCGAAGGAATGCATCCAACAGTGTTCTGTCTCATGGGTCCTCATTCAAATCCAAAGCTAGCTGGTTCTCCCCGAAATGAAAAATACCCTAATGAAATGTCATAAATCAAGGTTTCAATCACTTGAATCCATTGTTATGAACTTTGATTCTTGGTTAATGGGTATTAATTTGATGATGGGGTATATTTATGTGTGAGAAAATATGATGATTTAAGAAAAAATATTGGATGATGAGAATGAATGTGATAGGGGCAGGGCGAGAGAGGAGTGAGAAGTCCATTTTATAGTGATTCTAATATCAATGGCCCAAATTGAAAGGGGGCCGGGCTGAGCCTGCTGAGCCTAGGAATCGAAGCGAAGCACAACAAGGAATCGAAGGAAACCCTCATAATACGGCCATTTCCACACAGCCAGAGGAATTGCAGGAAAACTAGACGAGGAAGAAGAAGAAGAAGAAGAACAGGGGGAGGATAGCAATCAACTTTATCGCTTCATAGCGTCCGACGGTTCCTTTCTGGATATGGCTGAGAACAAAGAGGTCGTGCCTCCACCGCATGATTTGAATGCGAAGTGGGACGCTTGTCTTGATTTGACGCTGCGCCGATTCGTTTACTCTTCGTTGGCTGGTGCATTTGGCGGCCTCCTTTTCTTCAGTAATAATAATTCCTCCTCTCCCTTTGTCTCTGTTCTTGTTTCCGCCTTATTATGTTTTTCTAATCTTCGTATGGCGGATGGGAAACATTGGAGTTTTAATTCCATCGAAGTATATTTTCTCTGCCCGTTCTTTACTAAAAACTGGAATTGCATGTCATTTCTTTGGATCGACCATATGTTAAGATTTTTCCGTCATCGATTTGGACTGTCTGATATCTGCAAAAGAAAGAGATGTAACGATTATATTCTGCGACGAATCTGTAGACTTGAGAAATTGGGGTTCGCGTGAAATGGGTAATCACAAATGTCTTGAACTTTTGTCTTTCTACACTACTCGTGTAACCATTTCTCAGTATTGGGAACAGATAGCATGGATGCTAGCAGAAATATCGGAGTGTACTTTCAGTTTGTATCATTTATAAGGGTCATTGCATCCTAGAATATCAGGATTTCCTAGATTCGTGTAAAACAAACTCGTGAATTTGAAGCCACTTCATGGACATCCAAGGTTTTTGCAAAATAAATGGCCTCTCCAGTTGTTGATATACCGATGTTTTATCATTTTTCTGGAACTTCAGTTGTATGATTTTAACAAACTTACTAATGAGCACTGTATCTTGATTAACAACTAGGGAGTCCGGTGACTCGTTGGGCATCTATTGCTTTTGGCGCTGGATTGGGCATTGGATCAGCGTACACAGATTGTAATTCTTTATTTGAAGGTTCCACCGCAAAATTCGCATCTCCAAAAATCACAGGGCCTCAGCCTTCGCAGGTGAAATTTCACATTTTCTTTCATTATAAAATTATCACCTTGAATTTTTCTGTTTAATATGATATTGTTCGATCACCTTTAGATTCTGAACTAAATTTTCAGGAGAGATTTTCTCTGAGGTGTTCATATTCATTTCTTTTTTGTTGATATAGACCATCTTAAGGACAATGAATTAATTTATTGTGTTGTATAGGCTAGAAGTATTAACCTTGTTCTATTATAAATGATCAAAATCAAGACAGTAGATCATACTTATTAGGAGTTGTGTGGCCTTGAAATTAGTATCTTGTAAGATGATGTTAGTTAAAAAAAATAACAAAATTTTATATTCGTTAAGTGCACGCATTTGTCAATAACGAAGGCGCTGCAAGACACTACTGGGTGAGTGACTTCTTGAAGATGCTTACTTAGGCATCATAAGAAGCACGTTGACCCTAGGTTGCCACGCCTCACCTTAGGTGTGCACTTGGGGTCGCCTCAACAACACTGGTTGTAGGGGACTTTGCCCTAATGAATCATTTGGAAGGGTTTTCTTGTTGTTTCTTCTTTTGTTGTTTGGTGGTCCCCTTCTTAGTCTAGCGCACCAATCTTCTCCTTTATTTGGAAGGTTATATTCCCTTCAAGTTTTTTATGTGGCAGATTCTTCATGATAGAGTTAATACTTTGGATCGTATAGTGTTGTTAATGCGACCTAGACGCTCGCCTATGGCAAGAGGTGAGGTCAACAGTTGGGGAGAGTGAATTCAATCAGGTGTTTGCCCCACTTTGCCTTTGGTTGCTTGGCGTCGCCTTTCCCATGGTCGAAGGCATGTGCTTGATTCAATTAACTCCATTTTTTTTTCTTTTTCTTTTTCAAGCAAATGTTGTCCTAAGGTCAGCATTTGCAATTCTATTATACTAGGAATAAATATTTCGGCTGTTGGGTAGAGGTTGGAGAAACTGTCAAATTTAGTTGCATAGCAAGAAATCCTCCCGTCATTTATTACAAGGGATGCCTTTGGGGGGTAATTTCTCTTCTAAAATCTCTTGGGTTTCCATTATTGAAAATTTGGAGAGGAAACTGGATAAATGGAAGAACGTATGCTTATATCTTCCAGGGAGGTAAACTATTAATGGAAACTTATTGCCCATCTCTTTTGAGCACCCCTGTGAAGTTAGAAAAATCCTTGGAGAAAAGATTGGTACAAAAGGAGATTTGGTAGTGGAGCTAATTTCATCCATTGTCCAAGGAGATTTGGTAATTTCAAAAGGAGAGCTGTTAGGAGAATTTTCAACCAAATCTTTCTTCTACATCATTACCTAGTAACTAAGATTCTATACTCAACTCATATATTGGAGGTTCAAAATTTCTATAGATGCCAACTTTTTTGGTTAACTTTTTTGTTCGACAGTGTTTGACATGCAAAAAAAAAAAAAAAAAAAAAAAAAAGGTTTCCTATTTTATTTTTATTTCTTTTAAATTTGGACATGTCAATGACATGTTCGAATACTTAGGGGTCATGCTGACACATCAACCTAAAAACATTAACAGATAATTGCATTAGAAAAAGACATTTAACCCTGCTCCTTACTGCATGCCCAGGATGCAGAGACAATTTGTAGTATGCAGCAACACTAATATTTGTTAGATAACCTATCACATCTAGGTTTTAGTTGAGAATTGTAAGTTTTTCATGAATTTGTTTTTTACAGTGTTTGTGTCAGGCTTGTCGTGTCCCTTTAAAAAAAAAATGGACATGTGTCTGACACGCCATATTAACATTTAAATGGTACATAAAAAACCCAAGCCTTTCAAGCAGTCAGTAACAGTGTTAGTGAGAGGGGATCGGCGACAAAACAGCGGTGTTGGTCAAAGTGGCAGCAATGTTGATTGGAGGTAGGAGTTTTGGGTTTTAGTGGGCTCATATGATTTGTTGGGATTTTTGTACCATTTAGATGAAGTATTTTGGATTTGATGTTTTAATATTAACTAAAAAAAGTAAAAGAAAACAACATATCCTAACGTGTCCATGTCCTACATTGTCTGAAATTTGTGTCGCCGTGTTCATGTTGTCTGTGTCTGTGCTTCCTAGCTACATGCCCATTGCCTTACCCATTACTTATTATGATCAGCCATAAAATATAACCCAACATTAAAAACTCATTTGAAAGAATGGGGTAGATCCAAGGTACTAATTGATATAAGCACATTTAAAATTTTCATGTTAAATTTATGTAGCTTATCTATTTTGAAGTAACAAATCTGCTGGTATGTCCACACATTTTCTTAATAAAAAAAACACATCTCCAATCTGTCCGTGGCCTACATTTTTCAGAAATGGACATGTTGTCATGTTTGTATCTGTGTCATATCCGTGTCCCATGTCCGTTCTTCTTAGGTCTTATTATATTGTTTAGTTGTCTAAAAAAATACATCCGATGTTTATCTTTACCCTTGTTTATGCAGCCTTTGTGAAAAAGCATGGTAAAACTGATACACTTCTTTTATTTGCTAGTTCATCAAGAAGTTTTGGTACTACTTTTTCAGTGGATTTGATCTTTTCTTGGTGTCTTCATAACAAAATAACATTTTTTTAGCAGTACTGATCACTCGCACTATACGTGGTGATAGGAGTCCAAAAATGTCCTTGTTAGGTGTTAGTAGGGTAATATTGAGAATATTATTAGGATATTGCCAAGGCATATTTATACTCGAGTTTTTAAGAGTTGAGGGTTATAAATAGGAGTTCAGGGGTTGGAAGGGAAGCGGGGTTTTGGGGCTAGTGTTGTGTGAGAGAGATAGCCCTCTCAAAAGGCCATATTAGCCAATCTCTTTTCTTTTTTAATATGTTATAGTTATAATTTTAGCCTTATTTCTTATGAACATGTCTAAAACACTGAAATTGAGTGTTCAACTTTTTTAGTTTTGGACACAAAGAGATACTTTCTGGACATGTTTAACGAAAGAAACTTGTTGAAGGAAGAAACAAACCCAAACCCAGCTGACTTAACTAGAATTGTAATGATCAAAGAAAAAGAACCACCAACTATGAAAGAAAAGTTGAAACATCAAGTTGCTTGTCGTGGCTATGCACCTGATAATCACCACATTTTATGAACTATGCTTTGCAGGAATATGCAAGTCTTTTAGCTGATACCTTTGTTTTGTTTGTTTTAACATGTAGTTTGGTTGCTTTCCATGAGCAAATTAATCTCCGTATGGTTTTGCCTTGCATGTATTTCATATCTTTGTTATGAAAGGATAAATCATTTGCCGTTTTCTGAAGTTCCGACACTTGGTTTTCTCCAGGAGGGGCAAGATTAATTACAACTGATGGAGAAGCAAGCTGTGTTGAGGTTGAATGGATGTGAAACCGTAATTTTACGTGAGATTGTTTAAACTTCTGTTTCTCATGTTTGGATTTCATTGTGTAGTACAAACGTTTTTGGTTGTAGACATTATATTTCATCTCCATGCACGCTACAGATTTTCCTGTTGCTAATATCGAGTTACGTAAGCAGGAGAGGAAAAAAGGAAATCAATAAGTACTCTTCTTGCAACCCTCATGTTGTTTATTAACTAATGCTTTGACAACCGTCTTTTCTATCATACTCTTGGTAGTTTGATCCATTTGATCCCATTTACACCGAGATATATATCAACATTGTCGAAAAGTTTTGTGTAGGTCTGTGTCCTTTTTGCGAATATTCTCTTATTTCATTCTTTCCACAGATTCTAAAAGTAAGTCATGGTGAGATTTTTTCATAGTAGAGCTTTTGCCTTCTTGAAATGGTGGTACGTTAAGACCATATCTAAAAGTCTTTACCTCCCTAGGAAATGTGAAATTTCATCCGAATATATTGAGAATCGTTGTACAGAGTAGCTTTGAGATTCTTTTTCTTTCTTGCATAATGGACACCAATTGGGAGAAAGAGTGATGTAAGATATTCTTTTATGTAAGATATTCTTTTTTAAGATTTTCACTTGTGCTAATGGGCTTTATGTGCTATTTCCCAAAGGAACAACTTCACTTCTTTAGGTTGATGTCCTTTCCCTACTTGTCTTTGCTAGCGTGAGATTTATTGCTTCTACTTTTTCTTTCATGTCCATCAAGGATTTTGTAGAAAAGACCTTGTCAGTCCCTAAACAGTTGTTTGTCTGATATAAATATTAAAATCTGAGCAAAGCCATTTTTAGCCTGAAAAATACGTACATAGGATTAGCTACACCATTGCTGAAATGCATGAAAGTGAGCCACCCCCGTTTAGGCATTTGGGAACCAAATAGCACCAGATTAGCTACTTCATTCATTACCTAATTACCTATGCACTTGGCTCAATATTAGTTGCAACCAATCCATCATGCAGCCAATTTCTTAGCATAAGAAAAGCCTGCTCAGCATCTTCATCTTCTTCTGGAGATCCAGGTTTGTGAACAAAGCCATGCCCTCTTCCCCCAAATATCACTAACTTAGAACCGTCTCCTATCCCTTTCTCCAAATCCTTCATGACACTCACTGGACAAAGTGTGTCATTGTCCCCTGAGATGAGCAATACAGGAACCTCGACTTTGGTAGCCAGAGATGGATCTACCTCAGTACCATATAACGAGGCGCCAATGGAAAAATAGGAACCCTGGTCTCGAGCTAGAACGTCGATTACCCGGCCTCCCCCGTACCCAAACCCCACGATCCCAAGCTTCCTCGAGATCCCTGCTGCTGAAAACTCATCAACCAACCATTTTGTTGCTGCTCCTATGTCTTCCACAATCTTTTGTTCCTCACTTGAATCTCCGTGAAATATATCTGGAAGCAAGACACTGTAGTTCAAGTTGAGTAAACATTAGAAGCCTGATTAAGAGGAAAGGATTGTTGGCTAATTTAGGGATTGATCATAGGTTCATAAGCAACAAATATATCTCCATTGGCACAAGTCCTTTTAGGAAGCTCTCATGGCTTGCTCAAAGCAAAACCATGAGAGCTTAGACTTGTTGGATGAAAGTCCCACATCGGCTAATTTAGGGAATGATCATAGGTTTATAATCAAAGAATACTATCATTGGGATAAGGCCTTTTGGGAAGCCCAAAGCAAAGCCATGAGAGGTTATGCTCAAAGTGGACAATATCATACCATTTTGGAGAGTCGTGTTCATCTAACAATACTCACAATGGACAATATCATATCATTGTGGAGATTCGTGATTCCTAAGAAAGATGGACAATATCAT
This sequence comes from Cucurbita pepo subsp. pepo, assembly GCF_057944985.1. Taxonomy (NCBI): domain Eukaryota; kingdom Viridiplantae; phylum Streptophyta; class Magnoliopsida; order Cucurbitales; family Cucurbitaceae; genus Cucurbita; species Cucurbita pepo. The sequence goes on from NC_141803.1 coordinate 17,285,506, forward strand.
ATCATTGTGGAGATTCGTGATTCCTAAGAAAGATATGGATCATAATGAAAAAGCTGGAGATAAAGTTAGACATCATACTTGAAGCCATTGCAAGCGAGACGATAGGCGAAGTCTCGAATAGAAGAGTGTTGAAAGGCAAAGAGATCTGTCAAGAGCAGAATAGCTGTTCCATTATTGTTCTTGACTGCCTTGAAGAGATATGCAGTGATTGAATGGTGAGCTTCTTCTCCAATGGAAAGCTCCATTCCATTCACAAGCTCACAAGCCTCCTCCTCGTCTATCTCATCCTTCACTCCCTCTGCGCTGTAACACACCTTGCCTCCCTTTTTCTCTCGTTTGCCCTTCAATTGCCCAATATTATTGCTAATCGGAAAAGCAAATCGGAAGGAAGGTTGAAATGGGATCCCCATTCGTCGGCCACTTCTCCCGGTCGGTGGGGCGGAAATCCACTGAGCTCCGGCGGTGGCCGATCCCATTCTCTCTCTCTCTCTCTCTCTCTCTCTCTCTCTCTAGCCAAGAGAAGATTTGCAGTGCAAAACAAATATCTTTCATTTCGGCCCCTACAAAGTACAAATATCCCATTGGGACCCAAAACCCACAAACACAGCCTATTAGTTTGGATGCAAATCCACCAATTTCTTATCTTCATGCTTATCTTCTTCCCTCCTCCAATAAGGCTCAATTAGTATGAAGCCTTTTGGAGAATCCCGAAGCCTTTTGGAGAATCCCAAAGTAAAGTCACGAGAGCTTATGCTCAAAGTGGACAATATCATACCATTGCGGAGAGTCATGTTCAATCTAACAAGGGTCACACAACTCATATATTCAATCTAGATGAAAGAACATAAAGAACAAATAAAGAGAAAACGCAAGGACAAATATACGGAATTCCATATTCGATCTCATAGATATGTATAGAATTCTATGGAAAGTCGTATTCGATGAGTTGGTAACACCAAAATGGTAAATTCTATAACGACTAGGAGTTTATATTAATGAATTTCAATCACAGAGAATCCATCTTAAAACCTATGTAGGAGAATAGGTAAGAATTCGTTTTAAAATCTGTAACGACCCTATTTTTCTATTAAAAATAGGATCGCCACTACATGCATGAAGAAAACATGCATTAAAATTTTTTCAATAAAGTGTCATGAACTACAATAAATATCTTAAACCAATGTAGTCTTAACTAGCAAATCGGAAAGTAAATATCATAATTTAAATAAAATAAACAAGGCTCTAATCTACCATAAAGACTACTAAATATACATAAATGCGACTACCCTAATTCTAGTTCCATAACTTTTATCGTGACCTGGGTGTCATTCGTACATGGATATCTCGTCTTTATATGAAAAATAAAAGTAGCACGTGACTTGAGTATTTTAAGAAATATTCATTAAGTAATCTCACGGTTGGGATCGAGAAATGCAAATGCATACAAAATGATGGGACCTGTACTTATAAAAATATCATGGGTATGACCTTAGACAACTTTCCACAAGATTGGATGTGTATACTTCACTACACAAGGCCCACACAGGCATACAATATAAAATAATGGATTAGTAAATATTTATTTTATTTTATTATTATTATTATTATTTATTTTATTTTATTATTATTTTATTATTATTATTATTATTATTATTTAAGAATAACTAAACAATATAAAATAATGGATTAGTAAATATTTAAGTAAATTAGTATTTCTTTTATATAAAAACAATACATTCATCAAAACTTTCCCTGCAAGCAGAGGGCGCCCTTCCCTTTCTTCTCCCTTTCTCTTTGTCGTCTCCAATTTCTCTTTGCCGCCGCCGCCCCTCCCTCTCTTCACTCCCTATTGTTCAACGATTTGCCGCATCGGCGCCACCCTCTCCGTATCAACCTCCTCCGCTCACACCCGGACGCTAGTAGGGTGAACGTTGGGTCGGTTTCCAGTTTTGGCAACCTCCATATCACAAGGCAAGTCTGTATGATATTTTTGTTTCTAATCCAAATATTTTATTTGAGCCTTCAAACCCTAAATAAAACCATCCACCACTTTCTAATTGATTTTGCAGTTCTAGCGGCTTTAACGATTTCGGACCCGTTATCGAGGCCAGCCAATTAATCATGGTATCTCTCTACTTTCTTTCTCTTCTCCTCTCATTTGACGGTGGATCGATTTCTAAGATAATGAGAAAATGAATATTGAATCAGGAGCGGATGTATAAACATAGTTTATGTTGCTAGTTTTATCTGAAATATTATGTTTCCGTCTCCTCCGTTTGGTTATTTGATTCCAGATTGATTATGGATTATGGGTTTAATTCAAAGTTTCATTTCGTTCCCAAATTTTCTCTGGCCGAAGTTTCGTCTAGGGGAATATTATGTATCCGTCTCCTTCATATTTATTCTGAACATATTGGGTTCTTGATGCTTGTTTCTTGCCCTCTGCGCTTTTTAAAGCCATTTGAAATCAAGCATATTCGAAGTGTGTTTGTATATCTTGTGTCATATTATCTCTCTCTTGAGTGTACATTGATCTTTTTACCAATCAAATCAGTGCTATTCTAATTAGAACTCATGTATTTACTCCTGCTTTGTCGATAACTTCAATTTTTTACAGAGGAGAGGAGTAGATATTGTATTGCATAATTTTAAAATCGTCTTATTCAGTTTGACAACTTCCTATAAGAGAGCCTCTTTGCTTGTATGTATTTGGACAGGCTGCAAAAATTCTTGCCAATTTAATTGTGATGGGCTCTGGGATACTTGCTAGGGCCTTTGTTCAAGCCTACCGTCAAGCCCTTACGAGTAAGTACACTCTTTTTATTCCACCCTTGGGTTTTTATCTCTATTGGAAGTTGGCCAATTTGTCCTCAATATTATGGTTATTGGTGTAAATTTTTTTGGATGGCTTGATTGAAACTTGACATGTAGAACAAAAGAAACTTGCACCTTGTCTTTGAACTATTAGAAGCTTTAATGTAAATGGGGTAAGTTTGGGGACAAGCATTTTGCCAATGAGAACAAAGCTCTGTGTGCACGTAGGTTAATTTTGCTTCAGGTGATATTGGAATAGACATCATTTTTCTTTAAATGTGCTTGGGGGATGTTAACATCCTGAAGTTCTATCTTTTACATCCTTCCCGTCTTTGTAAGCGAGAATAATGCCTTCTTAGATTTTCTATAATTGGTCAAGAGAATTTGTTATTTTTTAGCCTGTGATATGTATAAGGGTTGAGTGTTAATGGCCTGCATTATAGCATCTTGTAGTTCCATTGTAACATTGTAACAGCCTAAGCCTAAGCCTACAAATATTGTCTTCTTTGGGCTCCCTTTCGTTCTTCCCCACAACGTTTTTAAAACTTTAAAACATGTTTGTTGGAGAGGTTTCTACACCCTTATAAAGAATGTTTCGCTCTCCTCTCTAAACGATGTGGGATCTTACAACCACCCTCCTTCGGGGTCCAGTGGACGCTGACACTCGTTCCATTCTCTAATCAATGTGGGACCCCCCCAATCCACCCCCTTCGGGCCCCTCATGTCTACCCCCTTCAGGGCTCAGCCTTCTCGTTGGCACACTGCCTCATGTCTACCCCCATTAGGGCTCAGCCTCCTCGCTGGCACATCGCCCAATGTTTGGCTCTGATACCATTTGTAAGTGCCCAAGCCTACCACTAGCATATATTGTCCTCTTTGGGCTTTCCCTTTCGGGCTTCTCCTCAAGGTTTTTAAAACGTGTATGCTAGGGAGAGGTTTTCACACCCTTGCAAAGAATGTTTCGTTCTCCTCTCTAACCAACATGGGATCTTACATCCATCCTTTACCTTTATGGTCAAGCTTGAAAGACTAAATATTATCTTCCTCGATCTTTTGAAAAAATGTTTTTATTTCTCGAGCATGTGGTGTGAGAAGTGATTTACGGACCACAATTTGGTTAGAGATGTTTCGGTGTAGTTGTGTTGTAATCTATTGAACATGTACTTGGATAAATGTAGTTGTTTATACAAAGTTTGTACTTTTTAATGAGGGAGAGTTTGATATTGTAGTTGAAGATGATTATGCTGAATAACAAATCTTTTTTCGTGCGGTGTAGATGCTTCGAAGTCCGGTGTTGCTCAAGAAACAATTCAAAACACCGTTCGCAGAGCAAGCAAAGTGATGACAGAGCAAGAAGCCAGGCAGATTCTTGGCGTCTCCCCGGAAACGCCTTGGGAGGAAATTGTGAAGGTCAAATATCTATTGCTTTTCACTAAAATAAGTTCCTTACCTGGTATATATTATTATGAATAGGCGTTTGACAATCCTTATCTTTTCAGAAATATGACGCTTTGTTCGAAAAGAATGCTCAGACTGGAAGCTTTTATCTTCAGTCAAAAGTTCACAGAGCCAAGGAACGATTAGAAACTCTGTATCAGAGCAAAGGTGAGGATGCCCCTAGCTGAGGAATGTGTTGTGTTTTGCCCATTTAGTGTTCTTGTATAATTCTTAATTTTGTGATGGCCGGCAGCATGGCATGATTGATGAAATTGATGTATAATCTTTTCTTCCTCTTGTGGGAAAAAGTGACGTTTAAAATAGTATTTTAGATGAGGATGCCTTGAGAGCACCTAAATTTAATTTGTTTACTTCTAATAATTTGTAAACAATTATTTGTTACGCACAGGCCTGAAGTAGACCACGGTCATATTGTCGGATGAAATATTGCTAATACGAGGCTCGGGTTAGAAACCTAGACTTAGAACGATTACTTCAAAAGCCTTCCTCTCATATTACTGATTTAGGATTTTAATTCAATCTTCGAGCTTATCATGTCATTTTCTTTCTCTAATTAATTCTTAGTAAAAAAGTGTATATATAAAGGAACCGAGATTATGTTTAAATGAGAGTGATATGATATTAGGATCATTAAAAATTTTAGCATGCTTAATTTAGAGTAATTTTATATTTGATGACATCCTGAAATTTGTTTTAGAATAAATGTGAGCGGTTTGTAAGATATCTTCTCCAAACCAATACATGTGAGCGGTTTGTAAGATATCTTCTCCAAATCTTACCAGGATTCAGTCTCAAGTACTTATAATCAAAATTGACCCTCTTCACAAAAATAAATAAATAAATAAATAAATAAATAATAATAATAATGATGGTGAATAATATACTATAAAAATATAAGTAAGTTAGTAAGGGGAAAATAACATTTGTACTTATAATCAAAATTGACCCTCTTCACAAAAAATAAAATAAAATAATAATAATAATAATAATGATGATGTGAATAATATACTATAAAAATATAAGTAATTTAGTAGGGGGAAAATAACATAAAATGTTTAAATATGCCCATGAAAAATTTAACATTTGTCAATTATTATTTATTATTAAAGATTAATGGAAGAAGTTAATTTGTTAATTTAATACAAAATAATTTGTTGATTCAATTATATTTAATATTGAGGAAAAAAAAAAGAAAAAAAAGAAAAAAAAGAAAAAAAAAAAGACGAATATAGGCAAATGTAATCATTTTGTTTGGGGCGCAGAACTTTTACCTCTGAAACTGATATTGGCTCACCGTCTATATATATATATAAAGAGAAAACTGGTAAGCAGGATGAGGATAAGCCATGACGTGCAACGTCCAAACACGGATCTCTCTCCATCTCCCTGGTTCTTCCACTTTTGTCTGCAATTCCCGGAGAGTTTCTTCATTTCTTCCCAGAAGTAGAACTACATTCTCCCTCTCTCCTCAACACCATTTCCATGGATTCCATGTTGCCAGGAACACAATGTTTGATTCGCAATCTCAGCCTCCTTTACTTTCTGCCGACAGAAAACGGGATTTCTCTGCGTATGCCGCCTCTCTGGAGCTCCCGCTGCTTCCCTTCGGCGTCAATGACGTAAACCACTCCTTCTCTACATTTAGTTCAATTTTTATTAGTCCTGTTCTTTGCTACATTAGCTTTGCACCAATCCGCAACCCTCGAAGGAGGAACGAAAATCAACGTGATAAACATACAGATTATATCTCTTCTTTTCCACCAATCCGCGATGCTATCTATCCATCTTGCTGTTTTACCCTATTCAATTGGAATGATGGTCCAATTGAATAATGCATAATGTAGAACAAGTTATTTACATTTTTTGCTTTCTATTTTCCGTTCATGGTGGATTCTGTTTCTATTTTTCTTCTATCATCTTTTCATCCATCAAATCTTCACTAGGTTTCATTACTTACTATCTTTCTTGTTCGTGATAAATTTTGATCAGGTCCATATCCAGTATGGCGCACCATTGAAAAAAATGTATTCCAATTTCTCCTTCTCAACTTCAGTTACATTTCTTTTTTCAGGTTCTTGTTCCGTCGGAGACTAAAACATTGCATCTGTATGAAGCAAGGTACCTAACTCTGTTGGACGAGGTACTTACTTTTTGTATACAATTTATTTTATATAATGTCATATTTGTGGAATTAAGACTGGTTGATCTTATGTAGACATTGTGCAGCTTTGTTCCCTATGGATATGCTTTAAAATTACTGTGTTTTTTTGAAGAAAGCTTAAGATTATTGCATTTCATTTTCAGATTGGTTAATTGTATCGTTTCGTATTTTGTTTTGTGAAGTTGTCAATCAACTGCTTGTTGAATCTTTTCTTATGCACTAACATCCCGGTGGATGCTACTCCATGAAAGCTATTTAAAACAGAAAGATACCAATTTTTGTCACTTATTATGGTAAGGCCATTTGGTTATGCAATAGAATGTTTTTTATTCATAATCTTATTGTGCTAGTTAGTTCATAATCTTAGAGCACTTTATCCCTTCTTATTTCAACTATTTTTGTAATTTTGTTCCATGCTACGATGTTAACATATTCTAACTTAATTCCCAATTTTTACAATTGATATAGACGATCTGTTTTCACCAGAAGTCAGATTTTATTTTGGACAGTTTTCTGATTATCTAAAGAAAAAATTAAGTGGTAAAGAGATAAGAGGAGAATGTTCTGTCATATTATAATTTTCAATATATCTGATGACTCAAGTTCTGTTTCTAGTCAAGTGAGATGGAAACAACATAATTTTGTCTTCTACTCAACAGTGCCTTAAATTCTGTATATAGGTCTATTTGCTTTCAAATTCCATGAAATCACATATTCTGAACTCCTTGAGATGTTCTGTTGCTGGAACCAATTTTGTCCTTGTTCTATGGGACGATTTTGAGTCTGGACTAGCATTCCTCACCGTGTAATATATTACATCTTTTTTTTGCTTTCTTCGAAGAAAACCTAAGGAATGAGTTTGTGCAAATAGGGCGATAGAGAAAAGATTTCTCCTTGTTTGGAAGGGAGGGAACTTCTTCTATGCATGCTAATCCTTTCCTTCACCGATGGTCTTCCTACCTCCTGCTTTTCCTTGATTCATGTTATCATATTCATCAGTTAAGTTTGTGGATGGTGCTTGCTTCAGTACTTGTAATTTTCACTGTGGTTGATTGGTTTGTTGGTCTTTAGCCTTTGTATTTCGGTTTTGCCCATCGGCATTTTTGGCTCTTGTATTTTTCTCTTTGGTTCCTCTGCCATTAGTTCTTCTTTTTCTTTTTCATCATTTCAGGGAGGTTATATCTTTGAGCATTTTCTTCATTTTCATATATCAAGGAAAAGTTTATTTCTTGTTCAAAAAAGTTAGTCGGTGTATGTTATGACATCAATATTTTTCTTTTGTTTGCTCTATCTATCAAATCAGCCCTGACTTCAATATTCTGGTTGCAGTCTTTATTTAGGAAGAATAAACTTTTTGTGCATTTTGTGTTGGATCCTGTCGCTGTCAGTGACTCATCAAGGGAAATATCATTTGCAGCCAGACATGCTTGTTTGATCTTAATTGAGAATGTAAGTTTCAAAACTTAGAATACTGTTAGTTAATGTAAACACATGAAAATACTTTGTCCTACGAGCAGTTTCAGCAAATTGCAGGTCGAGAGGCTAGAGGTGGGGGCATTAGTCACCATCAGAGGAATCGGACGCGTCAAAATTATTGAGCTTCTGCAAGCAAGTGATAAGTGAATTGATTCACACTCAACAAGTCATTTTACTTACCAGTGAATACATTAAGTCGAGAATGCTAATTTTGTGGTCATTTTAACCATTGTATGATCTGCCATTTTTCCAGACTGATCCTTATTTGCGAGGTACAATTTCACCCGTGAGGGACGATATTGTTCAAAATGATAGCGGTTTAAGTACAAAAGTGATGGACGTCAAAGATGTTCTTCGTAATTTGAATAGTTTGGAGATCAAATTGAAGGTACGGTTTTCCCTCTCTCAAAAGAGCAGTAATATCCAAGAAACTGAACTGGAAGAGCCACTTGTAAGGCAGTATATTTTGGGTGATTTTCATAGTATTGGAAGGCTAAAATTTTTTGCTTTCAACTATTTAAAAGTAATTTTCAAAAAAGTCTGGATATTTCAACTTCGTGATATTTGGTAGCATAATCACGAATACCGTCACCCCTTTGTCTTTGTTTCACATGCCTTCAATTTTGTGTCTTTGAAATTTATTCCTATAGCCTAGGTCATTCTTAATGGATTTGACGTCTTTAGAAATGCTTTGATGTTTACTATCCTTCTTTTTTTTTTTTTTTTTGGGTTATTGGGATTTACCTTTCATCTTCAAAGAATATTCTCTTTGAAATCCCAGTCTTAAAAGTTTTCTTTTAGTTCATTCTTTTATATTTTATGTGCTTCCCTCACCCTGTTCCTTCTTTATTTTATTGGTTGTGGAAGGTGAGGGCCCAAAAAGGGTTAGTTTCTTTGCCTGGTAGATCACGCATGACAAGATTAACACTTTTCGTTTGCCATAGAGGACTTCTTCGGTCACGAAAGAGTTTAATAGTGTTGAAGAGTCACTAGTAGATACATGTATGAATAGATACATGTGTTGAAGGGTCACTTGTAGATACATGTATGAATTGATACATGTGTTGAAGGATCACTTGTAGATACATGTATGAATAGATACATGTGTTGAAGGGTCGCTTGTAGATACATGTATGAATAGATACATGTGTTGAAGGGTCGCTTGTAGATACATGTATGAATAGATACATGTGTTGAAGGGTCGCTTGTAGATACATGTATGAATAGATACATGTGTTGAAGGATCGCTTGTAGATACATGTATGAATAGATACATGTGTTGAAGCGTCACTTGTAGATACATGTATGAATAGATACATGTGTTGAAGGGTCACTTGTAGATACATGTATAGATACATGTATAAGTACATGTATGAATAGATACATGTAGGTTCATTAGTTCCTAATTAAATAGGTGCATAACTTTTGGACTGGACAATGAATGGTAATGGGGAATATCCCAAATTACCTATATATATGTATGTTGGCATTGGTGGAAGAAGTAGAAAATCAATCCAGCATTCCTTCGTAGTTATACAAAGTTCTCTTCTCCCAAATAAGTCTACCAAATTTCTCTGTTGTCACCAATAACTAGTATCAGAGGATGCATGGTGATTCAATCACGAATGTTGCGGTTGTAAAAAAGATTTTGTGATCTCTAACTCCAAAGTTCGATTACATTGTATGTTCTATTGAAGAAGCAAACAATGTGGAAGAGATGCAAATAGATGAACTCCAAAGCTCCTTGCTAGTACATGAGCAGAAGCTCAATCGTACAAGTGCAATAGAGGAGAAGACAGCCTTAAAGATATCCACACCAGGTGAAACTTCAAGCTCCAGAGGTAGAGGGCAAAGAAGAGGCCGAGGTCGTGGGAGAAGCGGTCGAGAAAGAAGTGGAGATGTTGGCAGGTCAGCAGATCTTGTCAGAGACGATTATGACAATAAAGGCAAGATGCATGTTGACAAGTCTTAAGGTAGAATGCTACAGATGCGAATGCCTTGGACATTACAAGAATGAATGTTATACCCGGCTCCAAAAGGAGAAAAGAGATCAATTCAACAGAGAAAAGAGAAGAAGAAACATTGTTAATGTCATTCCATGCTAGAAAGGTTGCAGATCAAGGTGTATGGGTCGTAGACTCTGGATGCAGCAACCATATGACAAGTTATAAGAAATTCTTCTCAACCCGGGATGAAAATTTTCGTACTACTGTTTGTCTTGGCAACAATGCAACAGTCCAAGAGATGGGGAAAGGAACAGTAGATATTAAGACTAGAAATCGCTCCGTAGAGTCGATTTCTAATGTGTTTTACATTCCCGATTTGAAGGCCAACTTGTTTAGTATCAGTCAATTGCAAGAAAAGGGGTCTGTGATTACATTCCAAAATAATGAATGTGAGATTTATGACTCCAGAAGAGGATCAAATGCTAAGATGCAGATGACCACCAACCGCTTATATCTATTGACGTTAAATATCGTTGCCAAAAGTTTGATGGTAAAGAAACAAAATATCAATTGGCTTTGGCACTTTAGGTATGGTCATCTACACTTAAGGGTTAAAGACGTTGTCTTCAAAGAAGATGGTGACTGGGTTGCCAGACATCACTCCTCCAACAGAAATTTGCGAGAGCTGTGTAGTAGCAAAGCATGAAAGAAATTCTTTTCTATCCGAAAAATCAAGAAGAGCTCGAGCAATTTTGGAGTTGATTCATTCAGACATATGTGGTCCAATCTCTCTAGTATCAAATGGTAACAAGAAATATTTTATGACCCTCATGGATGATTTTAGTAGAAAAACATGGACTTATTTCTTGCACGCCAAATCAAAAGCCTTTGATTGCTTCAAGAATTTTTGTGCTATGATGAAAACGGAAACTGGAAGAAGAGTTAAGGCTTTAAGAACTAACAGAGGTGGAGAATTCTACTTGAACGAGTTTATTAAGTTTTGTGAAGAGAAAGGTATAAGGAGGCAGTTGACAGCAGCATATACAACAAAATGGTGTGGCCGAAAGGAAGAACAGGACCATTCTCAACATGGTTCGAAGTTCGCTAAATAAAGGAGTTTTGAAGGAATTCTGGCTAGAAGCTGTTGTGTGGTCCGTTCACATTCTCAACCGGAGCCATACTTTCTCTTTTAGATATATAACTCCACAAGAAGCATGGAGCGGAAGGAAGTCTACGGTAGACCACTTTAGAATCTTTGGGTGCATAGCATATGCACACGTTCCTGACAAGAAAAGGAAGAAACTTGAGGACAAGAGTTTGAAATGTGTGTTCCTTGGAGTAAGCGAGACTTTTAAGGCGTACAAGCTCTATGATCCTTTGACAAAAAAAGTGGTGGTAAGTCGTGATGTAATCTTTGACGAAAAGAAGACTTGGACATGGGAAGAAAAGATCACTATGAATCAGTAGATTCCTGTAGATCTTGAAGAAGAACAAGCTGAAGCCCTCATCACAAGCGCAACCAGAAGATCCAGTAGAAGAAGAAGATCATGATCACGGTCAAAGAAATCCAAGAACCAGAAGGAGACCAACTTGGATAATTGATTATGAGATGGACTATGGCTCGAGTGATAGTGCTTATTTTGCATTCTTTATGGATAGTGATCCAATTGTCTATGAAGAAGCTGTAAAAGAGAAAAAATGGAGAGAAGTCATGGACTGTGAAATCAAATCCATAGATAAGAATAAGACTTAGGAGCTGACTGATCTTCCTAAAGGGCAGAAAACAATTGGAGTAAAATGGGTTTTCAAAACCAAGTTGAATGAACATGGTGAGGTGGATAAGTACAAGTCACGACTGATACAAGCAGAAGTATGGAGTTGATTATAAGAAGGTATTTGCACCAGTAGCACGTCAAGATACTATATTGGCATTGGTGGAAGAAGTAGAAAATCAATGAACCTACATACATATATATTGGGACATTCCCCATTACCATTCATTGTCCAAAAGTCATGCACCTATTTAATTAGGAACTAATGAACCTACATGTATCTATACATGTACAAGTGACCGTTCAACACATGTATCTATTCATACATGTATCTACAAGTGACCCTTCAACACATGATATCTATTCATACATGTATCTACAAGTGACCATTCAACAGATAGTTATCTTGTGCGGCTTATTCTTAGTACTTAGGAGCATTTTCTTGTACTTGGTTCTTTTTTGGCTCCTATTTTGGGCTGTTTTATTTATGATTTATTATTTATTATTATTATTATTATTATTATTATTTTGTATGCCCTTTGTATATCATTTCATTTTCTCTATAAAAAATATGGTTTTTCATGTTTTTGTTTTTTGAAAAATCATACTAAACTCACTGTTAATAATATTAGATAATGTTCAAAATATATGTTCTTTATCACCAGGCTCCCAAGGAGGCATTATTGCAGACTCATATTCTGAACTCACTTACTTGGGCTGAAAAGGGTATATATGTGGACATTGATGAACATTTTGTACCATCCTTAGCTGAAAGAGTTTCCTTCGCAGCCTTCCAACCAATTTCAGGTAAATTCTCTTTGAACTAAACTAGGCTTTGGGTATCGGATAGGACCAAAAATCAATAGAGTTTATTTATTTAATAAATTAATTTATATACTTTTCAGGATCAACTAAATCTGAGTTACAAAGTTTGCAGCTAAAAAAACTCGAAGCAATGGATATCAAGAATACTTTTGAAAGGCTGGATAGATCTCTGGAATTAAGTAAAGCAAATATTTCTACAGTGGCCGCCAAACTTGCTATACAATCAGTTGAAATTCAATAGGGGATGTGAAAACTATGAATTGGGCATTCTGATGACCATCCCAATAATGAAAGGTTGTAAAGTTAACGTGTACATTGATTATGTCAGCCATGTACATGCTACCATAAAACGTTATGCTATTTTAATTAATGAAAAAGAAGTGATATATACGGGCTAAACATTGGAATACGTGAGATAATTTCATCACGAAACATGTTTATAAATATCATTAGATACTTTTATATGCATGGTAAGATAAGTTGTGTCTATAGATATAACCACTTAAGTATTATTGATCCTTTAACGAAAGAATTTATTTATGATCTATCATAAACGGCATGATCCTATTTTTCAGATATTGAGATAAGTGCTTAAGGAACCAGAGATCTATTTTTCCTAAATGAAAATGAGTGAATTTCAACTGGTAAAACTTATGTTCTCAATTGGTAAGCTTATTGAAAATTTTCAACTTGTAAAACTTATGTTCTCAATTGGTAGACTTATTGAATCAATTACCAAAGTTATTATGAAATGTTTACATGTTCGTGACTTATGAGCTTGAATTAGATCTTAAGATTTTATGTTAAGACTTATGTCATGGTTGTGACTTCATAATAATTTTTGGAGCAAGAACCCAAGAATCTATGAGATTAAGAAAAAGGAACCAAAAGAAATGCACAACACAAGCCTATATCGCTTTAAACGTAAAAAGTCTTGGATGTAAGTTCTCAAACTGTATCACAGGGAACGAATGAAGCGCCAGCTTCAAACTATGTTGTTAGGAACCCATGAAGCCTTGGGCATAGCAATTTAGACTATGTTGCAAGGAATGCATGAAGTCCTAGTATAGGTATTTAGACTGCATTACTTGGAACAAATGAAATCTGGTTTCAAACTACATTGTACCCTAAATGTAGGTTCCAAACTATATTATAGAGAACACATGATGGATGCACGTTTAAACTGTCTCTTGAAATGGATGAAGCCTTTGACGTAGGTATTCAGACTGTCGTCTAGAACACATGAAGCCTTGGACACAAGTTGTCAGGTTCATGTTTTGTACCGTAAATTTTAGGGGGTGTCTTAGGGACAAAGACAAGAATTAAGGACAATAATAAGAACATGAACAAGGATCAAGGACAAAGGACAAGAACCAGAAACATGGATAAGAAACACAAATAAGATCAAGATCAAGATTCAAGTTTTCAAAACTAAGAACTAACCAAGTTGTTAAATAAATCATGCTTAAGAAATCAAAATCAAGGACCAAGGCCCTCAAGAACAAAGTCTAAACATCATTGTCTTGCTATGGTCGCTGTTGAATTGATGGCTTTGACCCATGTTTTATTATTTGAGTATTCATTAACCTAAGCCTTAAGTTTTGTGGTGTGATAATTTAATGCAGTTCACTTAAGTGCAAACCCCATCTTTATTAGAAAACCAAACATGTGGAACTTGATATTTACTTCATGTGTGACTTAGCTCTAAATAACAAGATTCTTGTTCTAACACCTTCCTAGTTTGTTCTTTGACTGTCTAGCTACCTACTTCAATTACCAGAAATGAAACTCAACATGAGGCAGCATACAACGACAAGTCATCAATAACTTATTGAGTAAACTAAAGTTCGTTTGCCAGGAGAATTGAACGTAAATAATATCGTCATTGGCATATTGCTTTCGAAGTTGGCCACTGTCGACTAAGAGCTTTCAAAAAGCGTCATGTTAGACAGTACTCATAGTATACAATGGAAACCATTGTTCGTAACAACATGATTCTCAGTAGACAACTTTACTTGAATAAAAAACAAGCCTCCCATGAGAACAAATTAAGAGATGAAAAAACGTAGCTTAAACCTGACACGTTTCCCACATTTCCAAAGGAGGGTTCAAATGTTTCTTATGGGAGAAATTGAAACTGATATACTATAACATCAAAATTGTTTCTTACAGATATTAGCAACTAACATAGACTCATAGATACTTAGCCAACCAAGGTAGATCCTTACTGTCTTTCAATGCAAAGGAGACGTCATCACTGCATCAGAGTGAAAACAAAATTACGTTAAATCACACTACTACAGCAAGCTATTAACTAGAATCATACATATTGGTGAGAAAAGAAAAGCTTTCCTATCCAATAAGGATGTATATAAAAACAATTCGTTTTAGAAGATCAAATCTATTATCAGGGTAACGGCTGATACCATTATGAATGATATCTCTAGTACTTTAAAAAAGACTATTATTGCATGGACATGGTTCATAGCATTTATTTGTTTTCCTAGTCAATGATGATGTAAACTTAACAAATATATATTGCTATCTAAGTTACTTCAAAACTCTGTACATAAAATGAATTTGTTTTAAAAGATCAAATCTATTATTAGCGATTAAGATACTCAACAAGGTCAGCTATGTTTGGCTAACGGTAGTATATAGCTAGACTAACTTTGGAAAATTAAGCTGTAACTTTTGCAATCGGTGTTTTGATCCTGATTCACATAAAATAATTCTGCATTCACCAAGCCTGCAGCTGCAAAGTTAAGAATCAGGAAAAAAAAAACATAGTTAGCTAATATAGAATGACAAAGCAAATGCAAATGTCATATACTAAAATGTAAGACCACTGGGGCATATGTGAAGTCTGGTCAAGAGCTTCACACAACAAAAACATACAATAACTATTTATTTCTACGGCGTGACAAGATAAGTATGAGGCCTAAAACTCCTGAGAAATGAGCAACTATTTAACGTTTCCAGTATTCTCAGCCTGACAGGCAAAAGACTTGAAGCTTACCTGTGCCTTCAGGCATCCAGACTATAGCAAGAAATTATTAGATTTCCACAACATTAAAAGAACTTTCTTGCTTCAATCGGTCAAATATGAATCAATCCATCGATCGAAGAATATCATTGGTTATGCTTAAAGTAAACCTGAATAAGTAATATCAATCAATGTGACTAATACTCCAAAGAGTATGATGGCCAGTAAATCTTTCCTCATTTCATAAAGAGTTATTCTGTAGTCTTCTAAACTGGCCACTGTATGGCTAAAATTCTAGCACAAGACTCCAAAAATTTTCGGACCACCTCCAATGATACACCATGGTAGCATACGTACACAAACATATAACAAGGAACTGTATAGAATAGAATGATTTCAAGGAAAATTATACCAAACACAATTAGTAAAATAAATTATGAAAAACTGAGCTTACAAACGTCACAATAACAATCAATGCTTGGATTATTTCTTTTGATAACTACCCATGAATCAGCGAACCCAAGAATCCACATATTTGAGACAGCTCCCCACATCTCGGCAGCGGCAGAACATGATTCCACCACACATCCCCGTTACCCCCACATTCGTTACAAAGGTGATATTTTTTTTTCAGATCTGGGTTTAAATATTAGATTTGAAAAACAATTAAAAAAAAAAAAAAACTGATGAAGAAAAGATGAAAAAGAAGAAAAGAAGAAAAGAAGAAAAGAAAAAGAGAGAGATGAGAGAGGAAGAAAGCTACTGCAGCACCAGAATCAACCACGGTGAATTTATTGAAGGAAGGAGAAGGAAAGGGAAGGGTGGGAGGAAAGAAAAACTTAACAGATTTCATTAGTTCACGGAACAAAATCAAACATTTTATAAACATTGGAATTTGATTGTTTAGTTTTGAAATCTAGGGACTAATTTAAACATCAGAAACCAAAAGAGTAATTTATCTAAAATAATAAATAAATTACTTTGCCAAATGTAATGAAATAGGAAATGAAACACATACGTGACATGCAAGTATTAGTAAATTTGGCAAGCAAACAGATGAAAATTGAAAGCTGGAAATTATGCCAAATGAAAACAATTTCACGCTTCCCCTGCCCTCCAAATCGTGTAACCAACCTTGTTGTGGTTCTTTGTAATATTTGTTTGCCCCATATCTCTCATTCATTTTATTTAATAAAAGCTGCTTTCTTATAGAAAAAATAATGCCTAATTCTTGTTCAAAAATAATTATGAAGCGTATAACAATATAGAATACAATGGCATCACTTACCCAACTTTCAAGAGAGCATCATATCCAGGAAATTCCTCTCCATTGCTTGTACAAAGATACGAGACAGTCATGGCAAGCTGTAGCACAAACAGAAAACAGTAATGAATATATTTACAGTATGAAATTTCGCTCTCTAAAATGATGAGTTAATTAACGAGAAAAAATTGTGACAAAAAACCTTCTCATCTACATATTAGACCTCCTACTATTAATATGTATGCTAGGAGGGGCAGGATGGGAATTGCACCCTAGGTTGCTTGTTAGACTCTCTCTTGTTCGGTTTTCCATGTAATCTGCTGCTGATTTTATATGTTTAGTCTGTTTTTTTTTTTGTGGGAGTTAGAATTATCCAGTGAAGACTTTTGTCATAGGAAGGAGAGTACAGCCCTCTCAAAAGGATGACTGACATTGTATCGCTTTTTTTTGGGCTGTCTTTTGTGATATTAGTTTACTCATTCTAAGGGAGATTCCTTACAAATAGGAATTAGAGTTGTTTGAATCTGAGGCAGATGCAGGGAATGATGCAGGATAAAATCAAGGAACGTTGTGAGCACACCGAACACAAGCTAGTGGGTATCAAAGAAAGTCTAGGAAAGATAGCAGAACAAATGGGGGAAATGCAAAAGGCTTTAGACTTTTTTTTTTTTTTTTTTTTTTTTTTTTTTTTATAAGAGACAATTTCATTGATGATTGAAATTTACAAAACGGAGGTATAATCCATGGTGTTTACAAAAGACCTTCCCAATTTGCAATAAGGGAGGTATAACTATAGGAAGTAAAAATATTAAACAATTTACACCAAGATATAGCTTGGTAAACAACATTGTCGAAAAGTTGTGTAGGTCTGTGTCTTTTCTGCAAATATTCTCGAAAGGTGTTAGACATTTTAGTGTCAGAAAATGCAAAAAGTTGGGTGAAGAATGTAGAAGAAACGACAAGGGAACATTGTCTTTAAAGAGAGAAAACAGAAGACAAAGGGAGAGACTCCTCCCAAAGCTCCCAAGAACTAGCCACGAGCAACAAAGCCAAGTTCAAAAAAGTGGAAATTTGGCCTTCTCAGGTGAAGGGCTAGACGCATGATTATTCCACGCAGGAGATACTTTGAGATTCGTAGATTGGTAGAATCAAAAAAGTTCATCATATCCGTGGTAAGTTTCAAAGGGGAGGCCCTCTCCTGGTTTGGCTGGCTTACCAATCGCCAGAAGTGCACGGATTGGAATGACCATGGATTTGTTATCATTGAATTTTGTCCTTCGTGAAAAGGGATTTTGAGCTTGCGATGTCTAGCCTAGGAGGACTCTGTAGCTGATTACAGAAGGCGGTTTGAAGAATTAATAGCACTGTTACCTAACCTAAATAAATATGTGCTTGAAAGTACTTTCCTAAATGGTTTAAACCCCACCATTAGGGCGAAGGTACTGTGCTTGGAACCAGAGGGCTTAGAAAAACGATGTCCACGGCTCAACTCTTCAAAGATGCAGCCCTAGGGTTATGGCCCACCAAAGGAGCTCACTAGAGAACAAAAACCAGAGTCTTAACCACTCCATCGAGATAATGTGTACAAACAGTGACTTTAGCATCTAAAGTGGCCTTAACACTTACGCTCAAAAGCCTATCTTGATCATGGGACAATCAACATTGGGGCAATATGGTGAAAATGAGGCTATATCCGCAATTTCAGATCATCCAAATAGTGGCAACCTTTCCGAGCCCCAATCCCAGGTTAGTAGATCAATTGCTTAATAAATATCATTCTGTTTTTCACATGTCGCAGGGACTCCCACCAAAGAGTCATCAATCATCAAATCCAACTATTAAAGGGGCAAGGCCCCGTAGAAAACAAAGATAAAGCATTTGATAATTGAAATGTTAGCCACGGGTATTATTTGCCCAAGTGGATCCTTATGTCAGCCTTGTGTTACTTCAAAGAAAAAAAGATCGAAGTTGGGGCATTTAACCAGGTCACAGTATTGAATAAGTTCACCATTTCCATGGTGGAAGAACTCCTCGACAAACTCTACAAGTCTCACATGTACTCCGAAGATTGACATGAAGTCGAGGTACCAACCAAATATAAGTTTGTGAAGATATCCCAAAACAACATTCCTCACGCACGACAACCATTATGAATTTCTAGTGACGCCTTTTGGGCTCACAAATGCATCGGCCACATTCCAAGCTCTCATGAATTTGATATTTTAGCCCGTCCTACAAAAGTTCATATTGGTATTCTTCGACAGCATCTTGATCTATAGCCCTCATTTAGATACTCACTTGACTCGTCGGACAATAGTGTTTAATGTTTTGAGAGAACTATTTTGACACCAACATGAAGAAATGTTATTTTCCCAAGGAGCAAACAAAATAGCTCGATCAATGATGCTGAAATAGGGCATTAAAGAAAACATAGAGTACTAGCAATGCTCAAGTGGTCTATGCCCACAAATCTAATAGAGTTGTGTGGGTTCTTAGGACTAACTAGTTACTATAGAACGTTCATAGCAAATTATGAAGTCATCATCACTACACTATCTGATTTACTCAAGAAGAATATTTGGACAGAAAAAGCCACCAAGGTTTTTGAACGGATGAGGCATGCCTTAGTTATCATGCAAATTTCGGCTTCGCCTGATCTCGAACTGCCTTTTGTTGTGGAAGCTGACGTGTTCAAAACAGAGTTAGGGACAATCCTTTTGAACAACAAGAACCCATAGCTTACTTGAGTAAAAAAAACGTAATCATTTCAGGCCTATCAAAGTCAGCAGCAGCCCAGAGCCAACAACAAGGCAGCTGTTGCTTTATCACGAATGTCATACGAGGGAAATTATCATCACGAATGTTACAAATGTCAGACCCAACAAGGCAGTTAAGGAAGAGGTATCCAGAGATTCATACTTGGTCAAGGTTATCCAATGACTTAAAAGAGACTACTCTATGAGGAAAGATTGGTCCGATCAAAATATTCAAAGATTTTAAGGATGGCCCTACACATACCATTGACTCTATTTTGGGGGGCCACTCAAGATTCTTGCAAACTTACAAGTGGCTTCCGAGGTAGAATGAAGGGAAACGTGAAGGAATATGTGGAATGTTGTCGCATTGGCTAATGGAATAAAACACCACAACGTTGCCGATCCAGTTTCTTCGGCCTCTACCCTCACCTGATCAAATTTAGGAGGACATCAGCATGGATGTGGAAGGATTGCCTAAAGTCGAATGGGCAGGAGGTTATCTTTGGGGTGGTCGATCAACTGAGCAAGTATGCCCTTTTTGTTCCCATCTCACCCATCAAATGTCAAGTCATGGCGAATGCGTTTGTGAAGTGGTTCACCTCCATGGTTTTCCCTAGCATATTGTCTCAAATAAGGATCAAATTTTCCTCAATCACTTTTGGACAGAATAATTTTTTATTACAGGACACCCAACTTCATTAGCACAACCTACCACCCACGATTTAACAGGAAAACGAATACTTTCAATAAATGCCTAGAAACATATTTGCGTTGTTTATGTAGCGAAAAACCCAAAGTGGGTGGGATGGTTGCCATGCGCAGGGTATTGGTACAACACGACAAATCATGCCTCCATCAGAATCACACCCTCCCAAGCCTTTTATGGTCGACCACCTCATTCCCATGCTATTATATGGTTCCTAGAAAATGGATAATGCTACATTAGACCAGCAGTTTTCCGGTCAAGACAAGGCCCACTTATGACTAAAAGCTCACTTGAACTCAACCTAAGAATGGATGAAAAAGTTTGTTGATCGAAACTGAGCTCAGTTTTGAGATCCTACCGTCAAAACTAAATGGCAAAATGACAAAACGAAAAAACTATGACCCAAATACTATGGGCCATATTGGGTCACTGAACCTATTGGACAAGTAGCGTACAAGTGAGAATTTCCAGAGAAAGCAACCATTCAACCCATTTTTCCCGTGTCCCAACTAAAGGCCCTTGCCCCAACCCAAGAGGTCCATATGAACCCACTCATGTAGACTGAAATTCAAATGGATAACTAAGCCATTAAGACATTTTTGGCGGTCACCCTAACTTTGATTATGGGGCTATGGAATTACTTGTCCAAGGGAAGGATTTACCCAAACATGAAACCACGTGGGAACTGCATGAAGAAATATGCCAACCGTTTCCAAATTTTAACCTTGAGGACAAGGTTCCTCTTAATCAAGGGGTAATGTTAGACCTCCTACAATTAATAGGTATGCTGGGAGGGGTAAGGGAATTGCACCCTGGATTGTTTGTTAGACTTTCTTTTATTTGGTTTTACGTGAAATTTTCTAATTAAACTATGCTGATAATATCAGATAATATATGTTTAGTTTGTTCTTGCGTGGGAGTTAAGTTTTATCTTGCGAACATTTTTGTTTTAGGAAAGAAAGTACAATCCTATCAAAAGACTGAGTGACGTTGCTTTGAACTAACATTTGTGATATTAATATACTGATTGTACGAGAGATTCCTTATAGTACACCAATTGTATGCAATAGCATGCTTAATTAAAGATACAGAATTCGAAGCTTTAGCTAATAAAGATTTGAGTAAAATACACTTTTGGTACTTGAGGTTTAGGGTCGGTATCTATTTGGTCCATGAAGTTTCAAAAAGGACATTTTTAGTTTCTGCGGTTTGGAAAATGAATATAATGTATCCTAAAGGTCAGTTGACCGTTGACCTAATAGAAGGATGACATGGTAGCCAAGTTGATATTTATCATTTAGGCAACCTCTTTTTTTTCTGCAGATTTCTAAAGAGAGAGGAGGTAAAGGTAGTTTTTTGGTTTCTGCAACATTCTCTTTTTATTTATTTATTTAGTTTTTGAGCTACTTTTCAGAGAGAGAAAGTAAAGATTAGATGGAATGGGAAGATGAAATGGGAGAAAAGAAGAGCGGAAGATGGGGAGGAGAGTGGTCCATGAAAGAGGGATGAGAAACAAAAACGAGAGAAGATCATGAAACAAAAAAAGATAGAGAGAAGGGGGAGAAAGAATGTGTTAAAAATCATTTAAAATTAATAGTTTTACCAACTTATGGAAAAATGTCACTTTAGCAAAGTCTAATCATCAACTTAACTATCACGTTTTCTTTCTATTAAGTCAACTATCGGTCAACTAACCTTAGAGACTGTTTAAAATTATTTTTCAAACCTCATGGACTAAAAAGTATCTTGTCTCCCTTTGGAAATCTCAAAGAACAAATTAGACATTAACCCCAAACCTCAAGAACCAACCGTATATTTTGTCCTAGATTTTCACCAGATGAAGAGAATCAAGTAAGCAAAATTGAAAACTTGAGTTATGGACCTTTTCAAAGGTTGCTTCACCCATTCCAGTTTTATAAAGTTCGTGCACCATAGCTGTCAAAAAGATCTTACTCTGCTTAGAACAACTCTTCATCACCTACACAGGAGAGAGCAAGTGAATTGTAGCCGACAACTTAAAAGTGCAAATCAAGTGGCGTGCTAGTACAAATTCATCATATTTATTGAATTGAAGCTTCCTTACAAATTAAAACTGAAAACACTTTTGTTGAGACAATAAGTCAATGACTAGCTCCTCATCTATGCAGTAATATGTTGGCTAAGACAAATAATTATCAAGCAAGCATAGACACTATTTTGAGGAAACTTTAGTAGGGGTGTAATTGGTTTGGTTTGGCTTGGTTTAGGTGTCGAACCGCAGCCTAACCGCCATTATATTTAGTAAAATAGAAAAATGATCGGAATCAATTCGTCGACCGTTTGGTCAGTTTTGTCTGGCAGTTCACTGTTTTAGGTAAATCATACACATATGTTGACCTAAGGCCTGCAAGTTACATATGGACCTACTGAGGTTAGCATTGAATGTGTTAGACAAAATTATTCAAAAGATATATACAAGAAAATGAAATACTCTAGATCAAACCCACACCCCCAAGTTTACTAGTCAGGATCTAAGGACAACTGCACACACTATGCTCAGCTAAATTCGGTTTACTTTTTGAAAAAAATTGAAACCGACCAAAAGTATTTGGTTTTTCTTATCTACAAACCAAACTGGTTTCAATCCAAACCAACATCGATTCTCACTGCCTTAAATGATTTTTTTTTAGTTTAGGTCAGACATGCATTTCATACCCAACTTAGAGTCCATTCTTTTTTATCTTTTGATAGTTCTTAAAGGACTTAGAAATATATGCAACATGTAAGGGACATGCAATCAAATGAACGAAGAATATCAGGTTGGGCTATGGGCCAATCAGTTAGGTCATATTTGGACCAACCCGTCAGGTCGGTTCAATGAACTATTTGTTAGATCAATCCAAAAATATATGTAATTTTTCATACATTATATTTTATATATTTAAAAAGTAAACTTTTTAATATTTTTATTATTTAACAGTAAACTCAAATGTAGCTCAATAACGTTTGAAACTAAAGTTAGGGACTTGTTTTACATGGTGGGAAACTAGACTTTGTTTCCAAATCTGGGTTTTAAAATGTTGAATTTTCAGGGAAATAGTGCTCAAATTTCAATGTTTAGATTAGCAAAAAATTTGAGTATTTCTGCATAACTCCCACCTCGCAGAAAATCCATACAATTCTCACCATACATAGTGCAAATAAACAACGCTGCCATTTCTACATAATTTTTCGCTTATTATTTAACCATGCACCAAAAATTCATACTCTAGCATACTGCTTTGATAAACTAGACTTGAGAAAGTACATTAACTTACTTGAATATGAGGTGCTTGAAACATTTCATGAATCGCTGCTTCCACCTCAGCTATTCCTACATGTGTTTTCGCTGAAAAGTAGAAATATGAGTTTAAATACACAAAAACCAACTCCTAAATAACTTTCACAAATACATTTCTTTGAAAAAAAATAAATAAATAATAAACTGAAGCAGCTTAGTGTCACGGTCATGCCTGTCCAGGGCATGTTGCCCATGGCCACATGCCCATGACAAGCCAAACCCTTGTCATGTCTTTTCATTCTAGTGTTTTTCCTTTTGTAATTCTAGAGCGTATGACACCTCAAGAAAATCATGTCTAGGCCTGCCAGAACTAAAATGGCCCAGAATGTACTATAGGGGGATATGACTAGTCGTCAACTTCTCCCTACCCAAGGTTATATATGCTAAGCCGTTGTTATCTTTCTCTTGCTTGCTTATATAACGTCTCTTTCTAAAAATCTCTCTTTCCAAAATCTCTCTCTCTCCTCGTTTTCTAAAACCTTCTTTTAAAACCGAGGCTAGAGGCTCGACCGTACGTCGCTTGGCCGTAGGCGACGCAAGAACAAATTGGCTTAACTCACTTGTCGCTGGAAAGTGAGTGCCGCACAATCGCTAGTCCGCTGCCTTCGAAAGTGCGATTGTGTCAAGTGGTATCAGAGCTTTGTTAGCTCCGTAACGTCATACAGACTGAGATCATGTCGACGACAAAGTCGACACCCAAAGCACAAGCCGACCGGCTTATGCTAATAGAGGAGGAAATGCTGTTCCTCAAAGAAGTCCCTGACACCCTTCGTTTCCTGGAAACGCGGGTGACCGAACTGAGTGAGAAAGTCGTCCAAGTCGACGCAATGGGCAACCGCCTGGACGGGTTGCCAATCGCAGAACTGTTGTTTCGAGTGACCTCGCTCGAAGAAAGAGTTGCTCCTACGAGCAGCCCAAAACCGTCTGATAGTCCGGATAGCTCTGTCGCACACAAAGAGGGACGTGGCGAAGAGTTCGACGTACTACAAAACACAATGATGAGTTTGTTCAATGGATTGGCTGATGAATTCAGAACAACAGTCGACGACCTCCAAGAAAGGATGACCGCCATGAGCACTCGAATTGAAGTTACCATGAAAGCCGTGGAAGGTGTCACGGCTGGACAAACTAATGCAGAATCCAACAAACTAAGGTTCCCAGACCCTAGAGCCTTCAAAGGGAATCGGGACGCCAAAGAGTTGGAGAACTTCATCTTTGACGTCGAACAGTACTTCAAAGCCACAACGGCTTGTACCGACGACAAGAAGGTGACTGTAGCCGCGATGTATCTCGTAGACGACGCCAAACTGTGGTGGCGTACGAAGGTGCAGGACATCGAGGATGGATTGTGCACCATCGACTCATGGGAGGACCTCAAGAGAGAGTTGAGGGAACAATTCCTCCCCGAAAACGCGGGACACATAGCAATGGAGAAAATAGTAGCCCTGAAACACACTGGAAACATACGGGACTACGTCAGACAGTTCTCAACCCTGATGCTGGATATCAGGGGCACAACAGAGAAGGACAAGGTGTTCTTCTTTATAAATGGCCTACAGCCGTGGGCCAAAACAAAGATACATGATAATAGGGTCCAAACCCTAGCTGCCGCAATGGCCTGCGCCGAGAGACTCGTGGACTGTGGGAACGAAGCAGGATCCCAAAGAAGAGCGACACCAGCCCCAAACAACGGGGGCAAACCATACAGACCACCAGGCCATCGAAATGGAAGCCCCAACAGATCGAATGGATGGACGGATAGACCTCCTCAGAACAATCAAGCGGGGACATCTCGAGGGCCTTACCACCAAAAGAACCACCCGACGACGCCTTTGCAATGCATACTGTGTAAAGGGCCCCACAAGGTATCCTACTGTCCTCATCGGGCCTCTCTCACTACACTCCAAGTGTCCATTCAAGAGAGCAATGAAGCAAGGGTCGAGACCTTGCTAGACAAGAAGGAAGATCACGACAACCCCCGAATGGGCGCACTCAAATTCTTGTCAGCCCTCCAACGGAAAGTCGAACCGAAGGAGATAATAGAGAAAGGGCTCATGTTCGTAGATGCCACAATAAACTCTCGACTGAGCAAGAGCACTCTGATAGACTCTGGAGCAACCCACAACTTCATTGCTGATCAAGAAGCCAGAAGATTGGGACTCACCATAGGTAAAGACCCGGGGAAAATGAAAGTTGTCAACTCCGAGGCCTTGCCTATTGTGGGAGTTTCCAAAGGAGTCCCCTTCAAAATAGGGGATTGGACTGGAGAACTAGACCTTGTCGTGGTTCGCATGGACGACTTCGACGTGGTACTTGGGATGGAGTTCCTCCTAGAACACAAGGTCATCCCAATGCCATTGGCAAAATGCTTGGTGATCATCGACCGTAACCCCACAGTAATACCTGCAAGCATCAAGCAACCAGGTAATCTTCGAATGATCTCGGCCATGCAGCTAAAAAGGGGACTCGCACGAGAGGAACCTACATTTATGGCCATACCACTGATAGAAGAGGCAACCACCGAAGAGACTGTCCCAGAGGAAATCAAGGAAGTACTAGACAGCTATACCGACATAATGCCAGAGAGTCTACCACAAACACTACCACCTCGTCGAGGCATTGACCACGAAATCGAACTCCTCCCCGGGGTTAAGCCGCCAGAGAAGAACGCATACCGGATGGCTCCGCCCGAGCTAGCCGAATTGAGGAAACAACTAGACGAGTTGCTGAAGGCGGGATTCATTCGCCCGGCAAAAGCCCCTTATGGAGCCCCCGTACTGTTCCAGAAGAAGAAGCATGGGACGTTGCGTCTGTGCATAGACTATAGAGCCTTAAACAAGGTGACAGTACGCAACAAATATCCTCTGCCGATAATATCCGACTTGTTCGACCAACTTCACGGGGCCAAGTACTTCACGAAGTTGGACTTATGATCAGGATATTATCAAGTACGTATTGCCGAAGGGGACGAACCCAAGACGACGTGCGTAACAAGATATGGGGCCTTCGAATTCCTAGTAATGCCCTTTGGCTTGACAAACGCCCCAGCTACGTTCTGCACGTTGATGAACCAGGTTTTCTACGAATACCTGGATCAGTTCGTCATAGTATACCTCGACGACATTGTTGTTTACAGCACAACCCTCGAGGAACACAAAGTGCACTTGAAGTTAGTGTTTGACAAGCTCCGGCAGAACCAGCTGTATGTGAAGGAGAAATGTGCATTCGCACAAACATGCATCAACTTCCTTGGACATGTCGTCAGATGTGGACAAATCAGTATGGATAGCGACAAGATAAAAGCTATCCAAGAATGGAAGGTTCCTACTTCCGTATCTGAGTTGAGGTCCTTCTTAGGACTAGCCAACTACTATAGGCGGTTCGTCGAAGGGTTTTCACGACGAGCCGCCCCATTGACAGAGCTGTTGAAGAAAGACCACCCTTGGTCGTGGTCGAATGATTGTCAAATGGCCTTTGAAAATCTGAAAACAACCATGACGAGGGGTCCTGTCCTCGGGTTGGTTGACGTCACAAAGCCATTTGAAGTAGAAACCGATGCTTCTGACTTTGCTCTCGGTGGGGTCCTTATTCAAGAAGGCCACCCCATCGCTTACGAAAGTCGAAAGCTCAACGATGCCGAACGAAGATACACTGTCTCCGAGAAAGAAATGCTGGCTGTAGTCCATTGCCTTCGAGTCTGGAGACAGTATCTCTTAGGATCGCAGTTCGTAGTGAAGACGGATAACAGCGCCACTTGCCACTTCTTTGATCAACCAAAATTAACAGCAAAACAAGCCCGGTGGCAGGAGTCGTTGGCTGAATTCGACTTCAAGTTCGAACACAAAGCGGGAAAGAGTAATCAAGCAGCCGACGCGCTGAGTCGGAAGGGCGAACATGCGGCCCTGTGCATGTTAGCCCATATTCATTCAAGTAAGATCGATGGATCGATGCGCGACATCATCAAGGAACATTTACACAAAGACCCATCGGCCAAAGCTGTTGTCGAACTAGCTAAGGCTGGAAAGACACGACAGTTTTGGGTTGAGGGGGACCTCCTGATAACCAAAGGAAACAGATTGTACGTCCCAAGAACGGGGGAACTGAGGAAGAAGCTCATTCAGGAATGTCATGATACCTTATGGGCCGGACACCCGGAGTGGCAAAGAACATACGCCCTAATAAAGAAGGGGTACTTCTGGCCAAACATGCGAGACGACATCATGCAATACACCAAGACGTGCCTCATCTGCCAACAGGATAAGGTCGAGAAAGCCAAAGTCTCTGGACTCTTGGAACCTCTACCTGTACCAACAAGACCCTGGGAAAGTGTATCTCTGGACTTCATAACACACCTCCCAAAAGTCGGGGAATATGACGCCATCTTGGTTATTGTGGACCGGTTCTCAAAATATGCGACGTTCATCCCCACTCCCAAATTATGCTCGGCGGAACTCACAGCCCAACTGTTTTTCAAACACGTTGTAAAGTTATGGGGCATTCCGTCGAGCATCATCAGTGATAGGGATGGCAGATTCATTGGGACATTCTGGACTGAGTTATTCGCTTTCTTGGGAACAACCTTAAACATCTCCTCGAGTTATCACCCTCAAACCGATGGACAGACAGAACGGTTCAACTGCTTGCTCGAAGAATACTTACGTCACTTCGTCGACGCTCGCCAAAAGAACTGGATACAATTGTTAGATGTCGCCCAATTTTGCTTCAATTGTCAAACAAGCTCGTCTACAGGGAAGAGTCCCTTCGAAATTGTAAGTGGACGACAACCGGCCTTACCCCACATTATTGATCATCCTTATGCAGGAAAAAACCCTCAAGCTCACAACTTTACAAGAGAATGGAAGCAGACAACAGATATAGCCCGGGCATATTTAGAGAAGGCTTCCAAGCATATGAAGAAATGGGCGGACAAGAAGCGTCGCCCCCTTCATTTCCGTGCAGGAGATCAAGTCCTTATCAAGCTGAGACCAGAACAGATCAGATTTCGTAGCCGAAAGGACCAGAGACTAGTTCGTAAATACGAAGGCCCGGTTGAAGTCCTTAAAAAGATTGGGGCTACCTCCTACCGAGTTGCACTACCTGCATGGATGAAAATCCACCCCGTCATTCATGTGAGCAACTTGAAGCCCTATCACCCTGATCCAGACGACGACCATCGAAATGCAACCACAAGACCGAACATCGATCTGAAACAAAAAGAAACAAAGGAAGTGGAAGAGATCCTAGCCGACAGGGTTAGGAAGATAGGAAGACCTGTACGGACGATTCGTGAATTCCTTGTCAAATGGAAGAATCTCCCTACAAAGGAAACAAGTTGGGAACGCGCCGAAGATCTGAACTCCGCCGCCACCCACATCGCAAGGTATGAAAGTAGTCGGTTGACAGGGACATCAACCAATTAGGTGGGGGAGGATGTCACGGTCATGCCTGTCCAGGGCATGTTGCCCATGGCCGCATGCCCATGACAAGCCAAACCCTTGTCATGTCTTTTCATTCTAGTGTTTTTCCTTTTGTAATTCTAGAGCGTATGACACCTCAAGAAAATCATGTCTAGGCCTGCCAGAACTAAAATGGCCCAGAATGTACTATAGGGGGATATGACTAGTCGTCAACTTCTCCCTACCCAAGGTTATATATGCTAGTCGTCAACTAAAATGGCCCAGAACGAAAATTTTCTAGGAATCCTTTTTACTTCTCTCTCTTTTCTTCCCCTCTTTTTCTCCTTTTTCCTTTGAGAGTTCTTTTTAATTCAATTTCAGAACCATCTAGGCAAGCGGAAAAGTTCCGTTCCGGCAATGGAGCAAAGACTAGCTTCCATGATGGTATTGTTGAAGATGCAACAATGAGACCCTACACTAGATAAAGTTATAAGGGTAGCTCCTACTTCCTGTTAGTAAAACTATGGTTGGTTTCTCTATCATATGGTGTAATATCCAGCGGACAATAATAATGGCAATAAAAAAAGAGAGAAGATTTGTGTGCGGACCTGTTGGGCCAGCAGCGTCCACAGGGATGGCAGAGGGAGAGGACAAAAGAGGTGGTGGCGTGCATCAAGGGTGAAGGACCTCGAAATCAGCCGAAAAACACATGGTTGGATGGCTGAGGGTTGGATAAATCTGATGGAGGGTTTGTTGGGATTTCATTCCCTTCAGAGTTGACTAAAGGATGAAAATCGCAAGAAGAGTGAACCCAGCTCTAAACCGAAGGAGAAAATCCAGTCGCCAGGGAGTGCTCGAGTTCAAATCCATGACGATTAATCAAGAAATCAAGCATGTTGCGTAGGGGTCTTGTCAAAGGAGACTCAAGAAAGTGATTAATGAAGGAGAGGAAAACCAAGAGCCTTGGTGGGAGGAGATCGAATACATTGTTGAGGTAAGAGTTTGTGAGTCTCAACGAAACTTTCGAAGCTAGTGTGTTCTCTCAAAACTCAACCAAATAACATGATTCTTGTCCCGATACATTACATTTGAGGATATAAAGGATTAGTGAAGAAATCAGGTGCGGATAGTGCTTGTACGACGAGAACTAGACGAAGGAGTTGGCAGCCGTGAAGTTGTGACACGCACGTGGGTCAGGAAGCCTAGGGAAGAAGGTGACCAGTCCAGATCAATTCAGTTGGACTGGTTAACTTCGATTTTTGCACTGTTTTCACCCGTTGTTATGATTTTTCACCTTGTAGGAAACTTTTGAGGAGTTTGGCAAATTTCGGGAATTTCTAAGGACCCAAGCCCGAACAAAAGTGTCCTTTTAGTATGTTTGAAAGCATGTTATAGGAAGTATGTCTTAGAGATTTGGACCTGACCTGAGTTAATTTGATGTATAAAAAAGCATATTGAACGTTATGATGCACGTTTCCAAAGAAATGGACGAACTGAACTCCATTTTTTGCAGTTATATGGGGGCGATTAAGGGTTTGCCAACTAACCCTTAACATAAACCTAACTCAATTGTTAGGAGTCCAGATAACTATAGAACTGACTTATGATGTAGGTGCATTTTGTGGGGATCATCAGGGAATTTGTCAGTTAGTTTACTTTTAGTGAACCTCTCATGAGCGACAGGGTCCATAGTGATATCTTTAGAGTTGGTTGAACTTGAGACTTATGATGATTTGTTAATGCATATGACTTTATGCAGTTATACAAGGACGATTAGGGGTTTGCCAACTAGCCTCTAACCGTATACCAAGCTCGATTGTCAAATATCCGAATAACTATAGAACTGGCTTATGACTTATAATTGTACTTTGTGGGGATTATTAGGCAGTTTTCCAGTTAATTTCCTCTTAGTGAACCTGTCACGAGCAGTAGGGACCACAATAGTACCTTGAAAGTTTGCTGAATTTTAGAATACATGAACCTTATAAAATCTTATGACTAAGGTTGCACCTCGAGGGCCTACGATATAGAGAGACCAGCAGGAATGACAATGTTGAAGACCTAGAAAACTCTAGAGAAATTCTGAGGGCGGGAGGTCCAGATAAAACCAAGAACTATGAACTTGAACTAGTTTCCGTTGAACCCTTAAATTAAGCTTAGGTAGAATGAGTAAACCTCGGTGTAGCCTGGGAAAAGACTGGAATTGGGAACAAACTCCAAAACGTGAAGAAGACACAAAACAAACAAATTAAGATCAACAAAACTTAATAATGAACCATGAACTATCAGCAAGCTGCTTACTGAGTATATTTTATATGTTCGTCCCTGCTACTTCAATTTTGTTTTTAGATGAGGTTTGACAAAGCGGGAGAGGCGGAGGCCCACATGAGCTAGGCACGATGGAAATTTAGGCTAGATCGGTGTTTTGTCCCCTTTTGCATATGTTTTTTAATGAACCCTTGATTTCTGTATATTTGGATTTGTGAAATGTCTATGTTTTTGGGCGTGCATCATCTTGTATGTCAGTTATATTTATGTATTTTGAACATTGTTTTAAATCTAAATATTCTTTAAGTGCATGCACAGTTAAAAGTTCTAAATTTATGGGTATTTTCAAATATTCCATGTCAACAAGTAACAATCCGTGACTCGAGCTCTCAAAAAACAAATCGGACTAAAATTTGGGGATAGTAGTCAAGACCTAATATTGCCCTAAATCCATCCAAAATATAGGCACGCAAAAAGAATGCACTTGCCAAATAAATGCAAGGAAGCAATGAAGAGACAACCTAAAAGCAACAAAATATCTGGTAACTTAAATTAGGCTTCCAATTTTTATTTGGCACTATATTTGCTATAAAATATCTTGTAATACCAAACTTGAGTACATAAGAATTTATACCATTCATACTAGTGTTGGAAGTCAAACTCTTCTTTATACGATAATCTGTAATTTCAGCTGCACGCCTACATATCTCCAGAGCTCGACGTGCATCTCCTGAAATGGCAGCTACCTGACATGATTTATACCAAGTAAATAACACTCCAGAGTACAAGTATAACGAATATTAAGCTCAAATAATGCAGAATTGATGCCAATTATTTTTAGTATATGGTACATAAATCATTTATTTATTACATAAATAAATACATAAAATATTGATTTTTAAAACAAACTACCTTTCTTGATGCAAATTCAATAGCTTGTTTCTCAAATGCATCGATTCCTTCTAGGCGGCTCAAAATTATTTCTTGAAGTTGCTGATAATTATAAGGGCCAAAACAAAGCCTTTCAATACCCATTCGGCTAGAAATTCGAGGAAGCAACTTCTCAGGAAGGTCCATGGTATTTGCAATACCTAAATTAATTTTCATCAGATAAAGGTTACTGAACTCACAAAAACTATCATTTAACCATCACTGTCCTCTAAAAGGTTAAATAAAGCACAATTGCTGTTCCCAAGGAACTGTTGGGAGGGTAGATAGATCCTGGATGAAGCTCTAATAGATCTATGATCACATAGTCACATAACACTAATCTAAATGTTTCGTCTAAATAAATTAGAGAATATTGAAAAGATTTCTTCAGTCCAATCTAGATGATCTCCAAACCAATTGGTCATCTTTTAATGCTTGAAAACCTTTTTAAAGAAAGAAAAGGAAAAGAAGGGAAATTCAAAGTAGAAAACACCAAGGCGATAAAGTGATAAAAGGAAGAAGAGCAGAGGAAGCAGAGAGCACCATCAATGAGTACCTATCACAATTAACTTTCCTTGTGGCTTTGTCGGCCAGTCAAGAATGTTGTATAAAACCTGTTAGAATTATTTAAAAACAGAAAAGGAGAGATATTAGAAACCAATAGCTGCCATATTAAACAAGCATCATTAAATAACAATTAAAGATTAGGAATGAAGATCTTTTTGGTTAACAAGTAAAGAAAGCGCAATGCTCACAAAAAACCTTCTCAATTTACACGGAGAGAATTATGACTATAGGAAGCAAAAAACCCATACAATTTACATCAAGAAATGGTGTGGTAAACAACATTTATGAAGAGCCTAGTAAAAACATGTGCCTTCTCTATTACTCTATTACTCTCTGATTTCTTGCTTTCCATATATTCCAAAAGAGAGTCAAAAAAAGATTTGTCCATAATAGAATTTTTGCATTCTTGAAGGATGGTGCATTCAAGCCATGTCCAATAACTCCTTCACTTTCCTAAGAAAAGTGAGATGTCATCCAAGATATTTAGAATTTTTGTCTAGAAATTAAAATATATGTGCACTGTCACAACAATACAACAATACTACGAAGAGAGTAAGTTGTGACCCTCACGTCGCGACAAGCAAAGCGGTAACCCTCAAGTGGCACTCATCCAGCCACGCGAGAACCAGGATAGACGAGTTTCATGATAGGACCGAGGACGGTGCATCATCCAACACACCATATAAAGTCAGCATTGAAGAGAAGACGAGGCATAAGCAAGATAGGGGCAACATGTAGACAAGAGTGTCAAAGATAGGCTTGTTAAAGGACCAAGTAGGGCCCCGGGTCTTAACCTTGAAAGTCAGGGTTCTGAAGGGAATTTGGCATGTGGCTCTAGAGTTAAAGTTCGTCCATATAAAATATGAAATCTCGCATCGGACGAACACTCCACAACACCGTATGACCATTCACCAAAATTATGTCTACACTTGGAAATGTCTCAAAATGTACATTAAGGGGAAGCTTGGTGTCAGCTTTTCACCACCCTTGGGCCATGTGGCCTAAGCAAGCTATGCTGTGACACACGTGTATGTCACAGAGAGGGCAAGCGTTGTGAGACGAGTGTCTTGAGCAACTTCATTTGAAGTGGGTCTTTCAAAGATAGTGTCGGACTGCATGGGTGTGCTAACATTGCCCCCGCCCATGTGTCAGAGATTAGATTATGTACCCGCTATCCAGTATGGAATCTGTAAATGATATGCATGGACACAGGAGGGTCCAATGCCTCGATAGAAACCCAAATGGATAGATGTTCGGATGTTATGAACGACACATGGTCCCGTTCTCGATGGACAAGACCGAGCAAACTATGATGGTCGATGACATGCCAAGACTTGGGATGGCATCATGACATGAAGGTCGTTTCAATAGGGAACCAAGATGAGAATTGAGATGCAACGTTGCACATAAGAGACCTTGGCCTCGAGTAGAGGCAAGGTCAAGCCGAATGACTTGGCCTAGTGTAGAGGCAAGTCGGTTAAGTTGCAGATGATTGAACATGCACACACGAGTAGCGTGTGTGGCCAAACAAGCCTGGATTCCGCACAAGTTATGTTCAGTTGGCGAAGATGAACCATGCCACAAAGATGAGCGAAAAATGAATATGGGGCTTGGGTTTCCCTCAAGGCTTGTCATGAGCGTGTCAAGATCACGATGCCGCACGATTGAAAATGTACGACCGTGACAATTGATATCAAAGCCACAGTTTGTGTATCTAGTTGAACAAGATTGATTGTCAGAAAAAAAATCTGAGGGTTGAATGAAGACTTCACAAGTGTGTCAAGAGTGCCAGAGTAGGCAGGACGGTTGCAAGTCAAAATCAAGAACATGCACGCACGGGTAGCGTGATTGAACATGCTCACACAGGTAACGTGTGTGGCCAAACAAGCTTGAATTTCGCACAAGTTATGTTCAGTTGGCGAAGACGAACCACGCCTAAGGTCCAACGAAGCCACAAAGATGAGCGAAAAATGAATATGGGGCTTGGGTTCTCCCCTCAAGGCTTGCCATGAGCGTGTCAAGATCACGACGCCGCACGGTTGAAAATGTACAACTATAATAGTTGATATCAGAGCCACACTTTGTGTATCTAGTTGGACAAGATTGTCAGAAAAATAAATCTGAGGGTGGAATGAAGACTTCACAAGTGTGTCAAGAGTGCCAGAGTGGGCAGGACGATTGCAAGTCAAAATCAAGAACAATTTTGGGTTGAAGCCAAGACTCCCCAAGTTCATTAGTTTTGTGTCACTCCTCATTGAGGGGAGTTCTACCAATCAAGAAGCAAGACCAAGCTCATTTGCCAAGGGGGGCTTGGGGTTTTAATGTGGGCAAGAAATGAAACCGAAGGCACACTAGGTCGTGTGTCCTCCAAAGAACCATTTGCATTAGAGGAATAGTGTCAATGGTTGCCAGCAAAAAAGCTAGGGGCCAAGTGAGACAAGCGCCGACAAAATGCCAAGTTGAGAAGGACGCATCCTTATGGGGGAGAGCCCAAGTGAATGGGTTGCTCACCTCGTGGGTATGCTCCAAGGTGCGAGCACATGTGTATTCCATGAGTCATCGCCTAATGCCTAAGGTGGGTGACTTCACAATAGGGCCAAGAGCAACATCCACTTGAGAAGAAAGCATCAAGCTAGAAGTGGGCAAAGAGAAGTGAAGCTGCAGAAAGACCAGATAAGTGTCAAGGCAGCAATCACCACATGAAGGTGGCTAGTTGAGAAGTTGACAGAAGTGTAGAGCCAAACTCGGACTATGATACTAGCTTCCAGACTTCGCTACCATATGAGTTAGTGCCACAACGAGTAAATGTCATGGTTGGTTTGCGAGCCTCATGCGACTTAGGAATACGATGAGTAAGGCCAAGTGGTCATTATTTGGAGTGCGCTTCCCCTAGCAGAGGCAAAGATATGCCAAAGCTGATTAGTTTATCATGGTTTGTCTGGTGAGTCCAAAGGATCTCATTTCTTCAAGGGCATTCCTTCAACGGTACAGATAAGATGAACTACTTCCCTTATTTAACGGGACTACACAAATACTCCTTAAATCAAGGGCATTCCTTCAACAGTTTCCTCCATCAGCGACTCTATGGCGAAGGTGAAGGCGATTAGCAATGAGGTTTTAGTGCTTTTGTATATACTTCCATGCCCTTTTTGCAGAAGGTAGGGGGTCAATTTGTGCATGATGTAGGAGTATATTTAGCCTTTATAAGACTTCTCCACAAGGCAGTGCCTTCATGGTAATATCTCCATTTCTATTTGGCAAGGGGAGTTCTATTCTTCTCCCTTATCCAATGTGGGCCGATCTGAGTCCTCCCCAGTCTACCAAGAGATCTATAGTATTCCATTGAACAAGGTGTGGACTATCTTTCTACAAATATTTTCTAAATAATCTTCCTATTTTTGTAGCCAGACATTTTGAATAGAGACATGTAGTAAGTGAGAATGTCCAATAGAGACATGTAGTAAGTGAGAATGTTGGACATTGTGACTTTTTATGAGACTGAGCCTCTAACATAATGACCATGCTGATAACTTTTTTCTATTTCTTCATTAATGGTCTTCTAGAAGAAGAAGGATTTGGGATTCCCTCTTAAGGACAATCCCAAGTACATATTCGGCTACTCACCTATTTTACAACCGTATCTATTGGCAATGTTTTCGACATCCTCTATGCTACCAAATAGCTACTATATTAAACAAGCATCATTAACTAACAAAAGATTAGGAATGAAGTAGCTTCGGTTAAACAAGCTCACAAAGTGCAATACTTACAGACTGATTTCTTGTTACAAGAAGATCAAGTTCATCAATGAGAAGAATGCAAGTTCGTTCATCCCCTTTGCAATTATTTACATCTGAAAACCGTTTGATCAACAACTGAAGCGCTTTTTTCCAATGAACCCTATGCCCAGTTAATGCTTCATGTATAACCTGAAATAATATAGAGCATCATAAACAATAATCAAGGTTGCAATCAAGCCAAGTCAACACCGCCGTTACCCTGTATATATTTTCTGGTGCTGCCAGCTTTAGACCATTGACCTCTACAAAGCAATGAGGCCTTATATTTCCGGCATCAACTTTAGCCCGCAAGTTTCTCATTACTGACAGGACACTCATTGTCTAGATTCAAGAAAAGAATAGCACGTCATTATAATTTTTTTTTTTAATAAAAACAGGGGGAAAAGGAAGTCTAGTTTAGATATCAAAAGTACCACAGGAACATTACAGGTACGATCAGTTGCTGGCTAAAGAAAGTAGTACTACCTTGCCTGTTCCTGGAACACCATGGATGTACAAGCATCGCCCCAAACATTGATCACCACATATAGCACTTTCTATAAATGTAGTTATCTCCTCAATTTCTCTAGAATAAAAGGTATGTTTTGTCAAAGGAAAGAAAATTGCCCATCAAGAAGAAGATTTGTCAAGTTTCCACTCACTTATTCCTACAAGGTAGAGACTTGGGTAATGACGCCAACATGAGGGTTGCCTTTGCTCTTTCCAATTCAGTCTGTTTGTGGCATCTTATATGCTCGGGGATCTTCTTTGCTCCTATCTTTTGTAGTCCACAAAATTGTCCTTTCCTTGAATTCTGCTCGTGCATCAAAAATTCAACAGGGGCAGTTTGCATGAACAAAGCCAAAATAAAATATACATGCAGTAAAAAAGATGATTCGTACTGCAGCCAATTCGTGGGTAGAGCTTGGGTAGTTTCGAGATTGTAAAATTTTTGCTCTCTCTTCTTCATATTCCACATCACCATCTGAATCAGAGTCTACATTCTGTTCCAACTTCCAGTCTTTGTCACTATCAACTGCTTCACCATCCTACCAATTTAAAATGTACAAAAAAAATTATATTATAACAATCAACATCCCAATGCTAATAGTGTACCACAATCTTGG
This sequence comes from Cucurbita pepo subsp. pepo, assembly GCF_057944985.1. Taxonomy (NCBI): domain Eukaryota; kingdom Viridiplantae; phylum Streptophyta; class Magnoliopsida; order Cucurbitales; family Cucurbitaceae; genus Cucurbita; species Cucurbita pepo. Next base: position 17,323,056 of record NC_141803.1, read on the forward strand.
AGAAATCTACAACCTAAGGACCCCTATATAAAGGCTATAAACCAGCCTTTTAATCCATGGTAACATGTTTTACCTGGATTTAAACAATTAAAAGTCTTGCTGTAAATATAAAAGAGAGCTAGCTGTAAAAATAAAGACTAACCACGGTAACCAACCAGAACTAACAAAACAGAAGGGAAAAACAGGGGAATAAAAACCAGTAGCTAGAAAGAAACTACTGTACTACATCAGCTAGTTCCACCTTCCCGAAGGCTTACCTCTTCTTTATTAATTTCAGCTAACCGCTTGAAACTATGCCAACGAACGTCATATTCATACTCACATAAAAATATGTCATCCCCTTCCTTGGCATTATAGTAGTCTTTAGGATTCATGACTTGACACTGTCTAAGAAGCGATTCCATCTGCAATGACATACATGGAAATTTTGCCGATAATTGAAAGGATGTCTCCTCACAATGCAATAAGATTGAAGATTTAGAATGTAACTAGAGGCAGTAATATAGAACAGCTAATATAATCAATCATTTCAATTAGCAACTCTCTTTCTTCTTGAAGTACAGAGAGAAACTATAATCTGGTAAACCTTGCTAAACAATAACCTATATTGTTACATTTATTTCATACCCTATAAGCAGGAATAGCAAAAAATCTTCCACCAAGAATTTGTCCATGCTTCAAATTTAAAAGTCTCTGAATATAAGCTTATCTTCTTTTAAGGACAAAAGGTCTACCTTGGTCCTTGCCAAGACACCTTAAAAGAGCTTTATCAAAATAACGGTTTCAAAAAAGCACACACATTCCAGCACATTTAATGACGCACTATTTTCTACAAATCTAAGATACAGCCATGGTAAGGCTACATTTAATAGAATATATTTTAAAAATACATATTATAAGGATATTTAAAATTAACAAGCTAATGCATTTATATGCTCAAGCATTTCTTCAGTTTCTTTTCCATTGCACCCTTACCATCTTCTCAACCCTCACAACTCTCTTATTAACCACCAGTTCTTCCACTGAAGGACCATAACTACATAGAAGCAATACTAACATATGCAGTCTTATTTTATACCACAGCGGTTCGGTCACATTATTTTCATAAGCCTCCAACATTTCGTCAAAGGTTATTTTCACCCCATTCATCATAGGTTATTTTGACATGAAACTGAAATGCACATGGACTTTTTTTTTTTTTTTTTTCATAACCAAGTCCATAGAAAGAATTTCCAACTGGAGTAACCACTCTTTTTGTCCCACTTTACTGATAATTTTGAATGCAAGGATCGTCTTCTTTTATTGATTGAAAGTTTTTATACAGCTTAGAAAGCTGCTATTTATAGGTCAGCTCCCTACTTACCTCTGTAACTAACTCTAACAACGACTAAAATCAACGGTAAAAGAAGAAACAAACTAATTATGGCAGTTAATAGCCAACTGATCAAGGAAAACAAAACACAACCTACATCAATTCCCTCCGTCTAACAAAACAACTTGTCCTCAAGTTCATGAAGCCATTGGAAACCATCAGGAGGGTGATAGGTAAAGAGGTCAGCAACATTGAAAATAGAGACCATCTAAACTCTGGCCGCAAATAATTTTATAGGCATTGGACTCGATCCATTGAAGAATAGTGCATGTATTCTATTAGTGTTTTCTTTTCTTCTTTTTTTTTGTGTGTAAAAGTTTGAGTGAGAAATGGTTCGTACATAGTATAAACTCTTTCCCTAAGAGACAATGCTCTTATTGTTTTAATGCTCAAATTACGTAGTAAAGTTCTTGCTCATATGTTCTCCAAGGGAACTAAATAATTCACTATAATATTCAAGTGGATGATTTTGATGAGACAATACAGCCACCACACCCATTCTTGAAGCATCCACAACCAACTCAACGGTTTGCTAAAATCAAGTAGGGCAAGGACCGGGGTTGAACATATTCGATCTCTAGTACAGTAAAGCTCTATCTTGTGTGCTGGTCTCAAGTACAGTAAAGCTCTATCTTGTGTGCAATTCCTCTTTTACCCTTCCTTGAACAAGCATGCCCAAATGGAGGTCTCACACCTTGCTGCTAATTCTGTGAAAATATGAATTGAACGTAAAAACTATAGGCATGTCCTTGGGCTAGGTTGAATGAATTGACATGTGCTCTCCATTATGTAAAACCAAGATGAAAATTAGTCGATCCTCGCTTGGCAAAAGAAAAATTATGAGCATAAACAATTATGCCTGGATGGCTTGACTTTCTAAAATAATGTGACTAGTTTCCACATATAACCTAGCTCTTTAAAGTTGTCAACATCACATGGACTCTCGATTGCATACGTGACCTTCCTTTCAACTACATAAACTAGCAAATAGAAAAGGAAATATAGATAACAAAAGGAAAAAGAGAGAGAGAGAGAGAGAGAGAGAGCAGAAGTATCTCAAATACGTAGAAATGAATTCAACTAGGTTCACTAGGAGATTACAACTACCATAAGTAAAACCCAATTAATTACCTCAATATCTGCGTAATCATTAGTTAAATAAAGCTCTCTCTTCAAGTTATGTGGTTGCCTTCCAGCTGCTGTCTCTTCTGGGATTATATACCATCTAACCTTACAGTGATGGCTGCCATTTACTTCTTTCCATAAACTGCACATTTCCAACAGTCTAGTTAACTAATTGTACATATGAAAATCAGGCTGACATTTATAAACTTTCAAAAAAAAAAAAAAAAGTCAATACAAATCAACCTTTCAATTTGGGCAGCCCACAAGTCACCTGCCAGAAGCTTCTCCCTCATTGTCCTAACCCGTTTTTTACCTGCCGGAGGCTTTGGTAATTGAACCTCTTTGCCCATTTTAGTAGCCTCACAAAACCCACAAATCCAATCACCATCAGGGATTTCCTTCATGGGCGGCTCCAAACACTTCAAATGAAAACCACCAAGACAATCATCACATTCGATCATTATAGCCTTTCCAGACTTAAAGCACACTCTACACTCCTCAACTTCGGGGTCTTCATTGTCGGAGCTTGCATCTTCTCTCCTTCTCACATAAACATCATCCCCAACCTCAAATTCACCACCATCAAAAACCACTTTCTGATAATACACCCTCTTCCTTGATCTCCCGTCCCCTTTTTTGATCCGTTCAGACTTGAAGTTCTTTGAAGCAGTTGCTCTTGTGACCACTGAGCTTTTTCTGCAAGTCTTTCTCTTCTTTCCCTCTAATTGCTCAAAAGATAAAGGAGGAAACGTAACTTCATTTAGCTTGATTTCACTATCCCGCTTCAACTTCGGCCTCCCTCTAGAAGATTTATGGCTTCCCCCAGATACACCATATCTCTTAGTTCCAGATGATGTTGCAGCTTCACTATTTATTGTTTTCTTCAAATTTTCATTTGCATTTTCTGCTAACCTAGTCGATCTTCGAGACATCTTTGTGTCAATTGGTGCCCTTAATTTCACATGGGGAAGGTGCTCATCTTTGCATCTTCTTCCTCGACTCAGCAGGTGATGGGGAAAAGGAAGGGTCTGCAATAGAGAAACGGGAGGAGTTTAAGTACAACACCCCCAAATTTTCAACTAAACATTGGAAGAAACATTAGTAAAACTTCTCATTTTCTCTAACTCAAGTCAAGCAATAGGTTAAACTACAAATTTGGTCACTATAATTTGGAGAAAGTTAGAATTCAATCTCTACAGTTATAAAAAAAATTTAAGAAACTTAAATTTATCCACAATACATATTGCCTGATACGATAGTTTAATGCTTCACACTATTGCCCGTTATACCAATAAGAAATTAATCTCAAACGACTTTATTCTTTCTTATACAGTTCTAGCTTCAAGTGATTACTTAAGAGTCGACCAACAAGTTCCATTTGGGGATATTTTCATCTCCAAAGGAACAAAAATGTGATATGCGTGATCAGGTCAGTATCTTAAACTTACTAGAAGGAACCACGTTGGAAAACCTATATATACAGCCAATATATTGCACACATATATTCAACAATTGTGACATTTTATTTAAAAAAGGAAAATACTATCTTTTGGATTTTGAAGATGAAGTATTTCTTTTTAAATATATTTATTTTTAAAATTTACATTATGTAAGTATATTCAACAATTGTTGAACCTAGAGACATACACCTAACTTCGACACGTTTAAGATTTAGAAAATTGAGAACCTAGAGACATTTAAGAGCACTCAGAAGACTTCAACAAAATCAGAAGACTCCTTGAAACTCTTGAAAATCGAAGATTCTCAGCAACTTGAAGATGGAAGACTCTTCAAAAACCAAAGACACTTTGAAGATTAAGAGACTTTAAGACCTAAAGCCAATAGATGATCTAATGTATAAGATCAACAAGTTAAGGATCGATCCAACGTACAAGATCAACAAGCTAAGAATCGAGCCAACATATAAGATTAACAAATTAAAGGCAGATCCAATGTATAAGAACAACAAGCCAAAGACAGATCCAATGCACAAAATTAACAAGCCAAAATTTGATCCAACAAGGACAACAAACCATGTTAGGTCGAGAATACGCACTTCAACCCGTTGATAAGACCTAAAATAGCATTAGTGGTGGCACAATATGAAGAAGGATATAAGAGAATTCACTATGTCTAGTCTGCCAATAAATGAAGGCACTGAGATAAAGACCACCAGGTTTGTTGCAATTGCAATCTCTAAGTATTTCGAAGTGAAAATAAGAGAATATAGCCATAGACTACATGGGGTTATCAAGGACGACTAAGGGCTATATAGTAATATGAATGATCATTGATAGGCTCATCAACCGGCACATTTTATGCCAGGAAATTCTACTTACATACTGGACAGTTGTATATTTATTAGTCCCAATCTGACCATGACTCTAGCATGTCTCATATATTTGTAAATCTATTGATTGAGCATGTTGGACACGGTTATATGTATACTATATGTATGGTAGTTGCTATAGAGATTATGTACCCTTGTATGCCCGTATATTATGTTGGATATATGCTATGTACCCTTAGATCGAGTCGTCTTCCTTTCTTGTCGTTTTATTTTCTTTAAATGTTGTTTTGGTGTATTTTGAGTAAACTATTTGAACTAACCTCAAGAACGCTATTTTGTATTCTTAATTAACTTTATATCAGTTTTAATGCATATTTAAATCTTAAATTTTCCTTGTGTTTTCCACCTTTAAATTTGAAGGATTTTTTTTTTTTTTTTTTTTTTTTTTCTTAAATCTACGTGGTGATCCGGGATTCGAGGCATCGAAAAACGGGTCATCACAAAAGCTACCCACTCAACTGGTTGGAGAATTATATATATATGTCTTAAAAGTCTGTTCAAATTCTCATCCACATGGTTGAACTAGAAAATTAATAGATGTATAAAGAAAAACAAAACTTTAACAATTTAAACTAGTGAATGAGGTCAGGGCTTTGACTCATTGAACAAGCGATAGTGGAAAGCAGCTACGTTTTGTTCTAATGTTGGACTAAATATGGGCCATAAGGTTGAATCAGGGCTGGATTCAATTTGATTTTTTCACGACACCTAATAACTAAAATTAATGAGTTATATTTTTTCTAAATCGGTTTAGTTTCAGTTTAAACTGCGTTTGGCCTGAGTACTCATGACCAAATTAGTAGTAGAAGTGACTGGCCAAGTTAAAGACCAGCGAGCTAGTATTCTCCCTTTTTTCATTTTTTCTTTTTTGAGTTTAATGAAAAGTTGATGGAAGAGTTGGGTTGATGATAGGTATTTTTGATGCATAGATCTGGCTCAAGGTGTAGGCCAAGTTGAGCGGTAGGTCTGTGAATAGAATACTTATTTGAGAAAGGGAATCGCAGCATGAACAAAGAAAGATTGCACACCAATATGGTTTCTATGTTTGATGGGTTAGACTTACGTACCTCACATGGAAAGCAACTACTATTTATAGTGGGAATGATAACAATTGCTTTGCAACACTAACAAGCCTAGTTGATCATTATTGCTCGTTATATCCAAATTTTTACCCAACATAATGATCTTCCAAGCTTGCATCGTAATCAAGCATTTCACCTTGGCATGACACCTATTGGTGAAAGCTCCTCCAAATTCAGTTCAACTCGCCCTATGTAGTGTTTCAACATGAGTTTGTTGCTCCTTTTGATCCACAAGGACTAGAGGAAAGCTTTGATAAATAGTATCTACTTTTTCTTTTCTAAACGTGTGGCTCACCAAAAAAAAGCAGGCATGAAATGTTCCATATGGGATGCTACCAAAAACATTGAATAATTGAGTTCTTGAAAGAAATGTCTAAAGTCCACCTATCCACGCAAAAAGAAAGGGAGAGAAAAGACTCAACTTGGAAAATACCTCAATAGGCTCTAGTTTACAAGGACCAAGAGGTTGGTAGTCTCAAATTATTTTAACCAAGGCTCCAAATCTGCTATTCTCAACACAAGAGTCCTTACCCATGTTTACCCGGGCCCCAACACTAAAGTATTGACCCTAGACCATTTTTACCCAATTTTTACCCAAGACTCCAATATCTAGCTTTGACGTATTGGCTCTTAACTACTTTTAACCATTGCTCAGCTACTTAGGTTACTAGGAACTAACCCTTACACTTCCAATAACACACACAAGGCATACCACAGCCAAACATGAAGTTTATATCACGTTGTCTGACATGTACTTTCAATCAACCATCAACATGTACTTTCTCGATATGCAGGCTATTTTATTAAGCTCATATTCTGATCAAAATCAATATAGGAATTCACACAAACATATTTGAGAGTCTTTTGCTAATGAATAACCAGAAACAAATCATTTTGGAACAATTCTATTTTCCACGTCAACTTAGATTGAAAGGTGTTTTTGTAAGCTCTAGCCTTATCCCAACATCGGTCTTAAATCTTGTTCAATTAATTCGACACTAGTTCAAAACAATATAAATTCAAACATTAAAGCCTAATAATCAACACTTATAACGAATCCAAAAAGGTTTAGTACGAGTAGTTACCCACTAATTCTTACCAAAAAGGATGGAGTCTTGGCTGGTTTTTAATGTGTACAAACGCGCACTCTTTAGGCTATGGATATCTGGACCTGAGGTTATTCCGGTTGTGGTTCACAATCGAAACTCGTAATTTTGTCGAGAAAATTGCTGGAGAGAAGTTTGTTGTCGAAACAAACGCGCGGCTATCCACAGAACTGCTGGAAGCCGTGCTCTATTCGTTAGAATCACGTCATCACAGACCTGGGTGTCGCTGCATCCTCTGTTGGTCGTAGAAAAGCTGAAATCGCACTGCTCGTAGGGGAACTCGGGTCGTCTTCGGTTGTGAGTAGAGTGCCGGAGAGGCGCCTCACATAGGGGAGATGAAAGAGTCGCACAAATCGATGCCGCAAATCGTGGCGTGGGTGATGAGCTCGAATCACAACCGTCGGGTCTTCTGCCAATCTCAAGTATCTGGAGTCCGAGAGAGTGATCGCGTCGTCACCGAACTCTTGCCGGAGTTGTCACTGTCGCCGGCGTTTAAGAAGGCAAAGAAAGAGGAGGGCTGTGCAGTGATGTTCGCGCGCGAGAGAGAGGGAAAGGAAGAGATTTTTTTAATTTTGTTATTACTTGGTTTTTTTTTTTTTTTCTCCTTCCTTTTCCTTCTCTTTTTCCTATGTCTTAGAACGACAAAAATAATAATAATAAATAAATAAATAAGAATAAAAATAAGAATAAGTTGTAATAATCTAAATTACACCACTCACATTTCGAAGGGAAAAAATTGAATTGAATTAGATTTTTTTTTTTTTACTTGAATTTTTTAAAATATCTATTTACGGGTTGATTTTTTTGGTTGAATATCAACTCAAAAATAAAATAAGAATCTAATTCCTATACCCCAATTTTAACTTTATTATAAAAATTTAAAGAATTGTGACAGGTGAATATTTGATATTTAGTATAATTTTTTTAAATAATTATAAAAATAATTTAATAATTCAACTCAACCCACCCAAAATTTCTAAAATTTAAAATTTTGGTTCGATTGGGTTGATCACGTCACCCACTAAACAAATTCAAAATTTTAAATTGATCAAAAAAAAATTTCTCAATAGATAAAAATCCAATATTTTAAAAGTATATAGAAATACTAAAATTTTAAATTTAAGAAGATTTAATTATTGAAAATGGTAGTTCTTAATTTATTTCATCTAATTTGATTTCAAAAATCGTTTCAAATCGATTGGTTCGATTCGATTTACTAGTTCACGAAATTTTACTTCAGTTCAGCCCAAATAGAAATGACTATATATATTTTCCAAGGTTTTTCATACGACACATATCAGCATATCGCAAACTCTTCTCTCTTTCGTTCATTCTCTCCAAAATTAAACCTCTATTAGGCTTGCTCATCATTTGTCGTCGACTCAGTGTCTGTCACTTATTGTCGATCATTCATCGTTTGCTACTCATTGAGCAAAATGAGCAACATAGATATTTTGTGATAACAAAGCAATTATTTTATGACAAAAAAAACTCAATATTTCACCGCAGAACAAAACATGTTGAACTTCGACATCATTTTATTCGTGATCTTATTGTAAAGGAAGAAATTGTCTTACAATATTGTAATACCAATGAACAGATCATAGACAATCTTGCTAAGGCTTTATCAAAAGAGAAGTTCACTTCAAAAACTTGTTCAGCATTTGCAACTTTGAAATAAGAGGAACAAGACGTTATTCAAAATTTGAGTTTGGAGGAGATTGTTAGTAGTTTGTAAGAATTGAATGTAGAAGATCAACCATAGATAGCATGTGTTGGCTCAAGTAAAGGCAAACTGTTTGGTTTAATCCGAGATTAATTTGTGAAAAAAAAAAAAATCAAACCTAGACTAGTTCAGCTTCTTACGCCTCTAATTGTTTTCATGTGAAATAGAAAAGTATACACTTCGTCTGACACGATCTGCAAGTAACCTACTCTAATTCTACTATGGATATTGAATAAATAAATAAATCATAAAAAAAGAGTAAAAAAAACACACAGACATTTCAAATATTACTATCACAATTGAAAAATGATACAAACGTGTATGTTTAGCATTTTATTAATAATAGTAGTAGAGCACGATGAACTAACAATCTTATATTATTTTATTTATAAACATGTAAATATCTTCTCATAACCATAATGTCAAACTCAAACTCGTCATGATTGTTTTAATGGAAGGATCCTTTAGTATGGCAACTCGCCTATAAAATTGCCAGGTGGATCATAACTGCAAATGATGAATGTACCTCCATTGTTACAGCTAACTTTCGCACATCCAACTCTCATTGAGTTCCTCCATACCACTTGAGTGTAGTGGCTACACATTTCGTCATCAACGCATGTATTGGAGTCATAATCATAGAATTGTTCTTCATCCACCCACATTTGAATTGCTTCAATGCCAGACATTTCACCGGTACTTATTGCAAGATTCTCTCCATAAGGCCCATGAGAGTGCAATAATAGGCAATCACTACTACGTTTGTTAGCATATTGCGTAGCATAGTTTGCTAGTTTCTCATCCCATTGGATAGTCTCGACACCAACTTGGGCACGAACAACATTGTGAGCATCAACATAGTCTCGAGATAGATCTTGACCAAAAGAGAAAGAAAATACGGTGATACTCAAAACATAAAAGATAGATAAATAGAGTTTTAGCATACTCATTTTGATTTTAAGAGATTGGAATTAAAATGAATGGAAATAGTTGTGGAGAGAAGTGGGTTCACCATGGTTTCTCCATTTATAAGCATGGAATTTTGAAAGAATGTTCGTATAGTGTATTATTTAAATCGAAAAACTTTATGTTTGCCTTGTCAATATCATCCGAGAAGAAAAGTAGATTAGAAAGATGTTTTTTTTTTTTTTTTACATTATCACAATTTTGATTTTTCTTATAGTTAATTTTAAAAGGAATATTTTTACTAAAATCATAAAATAACCGACATTTATTCAAAACTATGAGGAAACCGAAAATATATTACGTTCTAGAATCTATATGAGACTTTGATCTAACTGGTTTAATAGCCTCTTAGTTTTACCACTCTTTCATCACTAACCAGTCTGAGGATCGAGTACTATGAATGAGTATATAAATATATTTGATAAATTGTTACCTATCTTAATTACGCAATATAATACCAATAAACAACTTTATCCTTAATTAGTGAGTTTCAAAATATCTCGAATTAGGTGTCTATTTATAATTTGGTTACATTTTTAAATTAAAAATAAAAGATGAAAAAGAAAAAACACTTGGCCCAATCTTTGAAAAGTATGGTGATTGGTTATGTATGGTCTCACACAGAAGATATTATTTTTAAATTCTCATATCACTTCTTTTAAATAGTTTAAAAAATGGGCTAAATTAATTTATAAAAAAAAATCTTATTAGCTTTGAAAAGTTTTATTGATAATCTTTTTAAAAAACTTACTTTTAAAAGTTCAAATATATATTTATTTGTTAGTGTAACCACTAAAGTTCACTGCGAGTAGATATTGTCCGTTTTGACTAGTTACATATTGTCGTCTGTCTTATGGTTTTAAAATTGGTCTGCTAGAGAAAATTTTGCACACCCTTCAAAGAAATGGTTCGTTCTCTCTCATAGTTAGAAGATAGGCAGAACCTTTAGTACCACATTTCAAAAATACCCATGAACTTTTAAAAGTAATATCAACCTTCTTAAATTAAAAAAATTAAAGATGATCTATAAAATGAAACACTATTAGAGGTTCAAAAGTATTTTTTAAACAAAATATTAACTATTTCCATCTAAGTCGCGGTATTATTGAAACTTTTGAAAGTTTGATATTTTATAGACAAAATATAAACTTTAGGTATATTTTTATTAATTGAGTCTAAAAAAATTTAAAATTTAAAATTTTAGAAGATGTAACACAAATTGAGTAATTAATTTATTTAAAATTTTTAGTAAATGATAAACTATTTTTGTAACAATATGAGTTTCGAAAAGAAAAAAAAGTAATATTCGATGACGTATGAAATCTTGCTGGAAATCGCGTGATTTCCGGCCAGGCATTTCTTTTGTTAATTGGAACGTATTATTTTCTCGAGTTCCCCACTCTTAAACACTAGTACCTATTAGGTTTTGACATAACTAAGCCAGGAACATAAAGAATTGAAATTAGGAGTGATAATATTATTGAATACTCAACTTGGAAACGGTCTTGGAAACAAATCTCATAAATAAATCTGAAAAATAATTAAACTAGATCCCTAAAAATACCCTCTTTTTGACCTAATCAAATTCTTCTAACAATCCCTCCCTTTAACTTATTCTTCTGTGTCAAGAATTAGTTCAAAGTTAGAAAAAACTCTACACACCAAGTTCTTCATGCAACTTCCGAAATGCTTTCTCATGTGTTTGTAACGTCCATGTAGAACTGGATTTTTGGATAGCTTAATAGTTGAAGTATTACACACATTAGCTTTGTTCCTTCTATTTGAGAGTGACCAATCTCTTTGAGTATCCTCCTCATCCAAACAGTTTGACATGCACAGGCACTAGCAACAACAAACTCAGCTTATGTGGTTGATAAGGTGACTATGCTGCTTACAAGAAAACCAAGCTACTGCTCCTCCACCCATCATAAACACATAGAAGTATTCTTGCTATCTTCCATGTCTTCGGCATAGTCACTACCAGTCAGTCCATTTAAATCACTAACTCCTCCCTTTCTATAAAATACACCATAATCTACCGTACCTTTCAAGTACCTTAAAACCCTTTTAGCTGCTGCAAAATGTTGTTGTGTTGGACATGCCATAAAATGACTAATCAAACTTACAACGAACATGAGATCGAGACGAGTAGCAGTGAGATACATCAGACTTCCCACAATTTGTTTATACAAAGTTACATCTACTTTTGCACCATTTTCATCTTTGACAATTTTCTGTCCTAGAACAATGGGATTACAAAAAGAATTGTAATTCTCTATGCCAAATCGATTTAAAACTTCAGCAGCATACTTTCTTTGACATATGAAAATACCATCTAATCTTTGTATTACCTCTATTCCAAGAAAAAATCTCATCTGACCTCAGTCATATCAAACTATTTCTTCATAGAACGTTTAAACTCCTTCAATAGTTCTTCATCGTCTCCGGTAAATAAAAAATCATCAACATAAATGCTTACAATAAGAATTTTACCTCCCTTCCTCTTGATGAAGAGTGTTTGCACACTGGAACAGCTTTTGAATCCTTCTTGATGAACTAGGATTCTATTCGACTAAACCAGGTTCTAAGTGCTTGTTTTAATCCGTAGAGAGTCTTTTGGAGTTTGTACACCATCTCCCCACTTCTCTTTTTCTCATAGCTTTCACCGGAATTTGCTAACCATACAGGTGGATGTCGATTTCTCCCCTCCCTTATTGTCAAATCTAGTGCAACAGTTACTGGAGAATTATTTTCAGCAACTGGTTCAATTGTTTCAGCAACCGATTTAGTAGTTTCTTTCGTGATTTTCCCTTCTTTGTTTTCAGCAACTGGTTCAATTGTTTCATCAACTGGTTCAGCCGTTTCCTCTGTGATTCCTCTTCCTTCGGCTGTGTTCTTATCAATTTCAATGTTTTCCCCAGTCCAATTTTTCCGTTGGTCTCCATTTACCCATTTTTGGAAATGGAGTCCGATGTTGCTTGCCTTTCATACATGTCTCACAGGTGGTGTTTGGAGCTCCAATTTGCGGCAGGCCTTTCACCATGTTTTTGTGTTTCAATGTGCACAAGCCTTTGTAGCCGAGATGACCATATCGATGGTGCCAAAATGTTGACTGGTCTGTATTTGAAACTTGGAGGCATCTTTCTTCATTTGTTGTGGTAGATGGTTCAGTACCCAAAATAAACTGCCAATTTGCGCTCATAATTGACCCTGCTATTTTTCCTCTTTGTGGATGATAAATGCTACATACACCATCTAATTTGCGCTCATAATTGACCCTGCTATTTTTCCTCTTTGTGGATGATAAATGCTACATACACCATCTTTAAACAGCACTGCTACTCCTTTTTCTTGTAGTTGTCCAGCGCTCAAGAGATTATTTTTGAGTTCAAGTACCCAATACACATTACTAATAGTGGAACGAAGCCCAAGGTTAATTTCACTACCCCCTTTCCCATAACTTTCATACTTGTATTATTTCCAAGTTTGACAATGTGGGAAAATGTCTTGTCTAAGCTTGAAAACATACCTTCACTTGCACACATACGATTTGAGCAACTAGAATCTAAGAACCAAGCATCACTCGTTTATGCTTCATGTCTTTTCATATGAGCCATTAACAGCATTTCATCCTCTTCTTTCAGCTCTGCATAACTCAATTCATTATTCATCTTTGGACATTTATATTGAAAATGACCTAACTCATGACACATATAACATTCAATAGTTGCTTTGTTGAAAGTCCTCTGCCCCTATAAGTTCCTCTTCCTCCATTACTTATTTTCGTTCGCCCTTCAACTTTTAGAACTTGCTCCTCCATTAATGCTGAATCTTCGAAATTTTTGTTCATGCACCACTAATCAACTTTGTAATTTATCAATGGACATGTTATCAGTATCTTTGGATTCCTCAATATATACTACAACATAAGTAAATTTTTCAGTTAGGGTATGCAGAATTTTTTCTACAATTTTCTTGTCTGGCATATCTTCTCCATTGCTAAGTAAATTTTTTAGTAGTTAGGGTATGCAGAATTTTTTCTACAATTTTCTTGTCTGGCATATCTTCTCCATTGCTAAGTAAATTTTTTAGTTAGGGTACGCAGAATTATTTCTACAATTTTCTTGTCTGGCACATCTTCTCCATTGCTTCTGAGATTATCATCACTCTTGCAAAAGTATCATCATTTTTCATCTCTAAGATCTCAAATTCTCTCCTTAATGCATTAAGAAGAGATTTCTTCACTTTTTGGTTTCCACCAAATTTTCACTTCATTGAGTACCAAACACTCTTGGCTGTGCGACGATCCAAAATTTTTTCAAAGACAGTACGATTAATTGCTTGGAAAAGGTAATGCTTTACTTGATGATCTTTGAGTCTAGCATCATCAACGTGGCTCTTTTGTATCTCAGTCAACCTTTTGCTCTGAGCAAATTTTCCATCAGCTCACTCCAATGTTCATAGTGACCATTGAAGTGAGGATCCTCATTAAAACTTTGTCTTCTCTCTTACTCTCTCTGTTTGATCACCACAAAAATTGCGGCTCTGATACCAATTGTTAGGTTTTGACATAACTAAGCATGAACAACAATCGAAGTTTGGAGCAATAATATTATTGAATACTAAATTTAGCTTTATAGTCTTACAAATAACCCTAAATAAAAACTAACACAAATCTGGAAGAGGAAAACAAATCTTGTAAACAAAATCTTGTAAACAAATCTGGTAAATAATTAAACTAGATCCCTAAAAATACTCTGACTCTTTTGACCTAATCAAATTCTTCTAACATAACCATACCTAAATAGGCGTTCTTTCCATTGATTGTCGTTGTTGTGCCTATAAGAGAAAAACATAAGGGTTTAAGTGAGAAATCGGAAAACATCGCGAGGTTTCGAGTTTTTAGTGAGTTTTATTGGGTAAGAGCGAACTAACGTGGTGGTGTTGCATAAAAAGGAGGGACAAACAAAACAGTAGCAAGGACGAACATGAGGGCGTTGGTCTCTTTGGAATTGGAAAGGGGAAATCGTAGGTAGGGTCTTCGAATTGTTCGCGGGTAAGGAAGAAGAGGGATTGGATCGGGTCGGGTTTTCGGCGTTTTGTGTACCCGCGAGCACGCACCACCCAACCCAGCTCACAACCCAAAACTCAATCTGCTCACTCTCTACCCACGACCTTCTATATCGGCCCGAGTGAAAACGTTGGCCCACCGCTCACGACCAGACGTAAGCCCACGCTGCGCGTTCTCGGCTTCCACGTGACTAGGTGGCTCCTCTCGGCTCGGCTTGGCGGCTCGATATACATATTGTTAGATTGAATGGCACGATGACCTATATGGGTCACGACCTCATGTATTTATAGATGCGTATAATGAAGATTACATTCCAAATCTATGATTTGGTAACAAACCATAAAATCATAGATTTGGTAACAAACCCTTCAAATCATAAACTAGTAAATCTTAGACTATTTTAGTATATACAGTTATGATCTATTTTAGGTTTAACACCCCCCCTCAATCTGGACGATGTACTACTAAGTTCAGATTGCGCCTAAAATAGCTAAAAGAAGGAGCTGGCAGTGGCTTTGTCATGATATCGGCGAGCTGATCCTTGGAAGATATGAGTCGAACATCAAGCTGACGAGTCGATACTCGTTCACGAACGAAGTGATAATCAACCTCAACATGCTTCGTCCGTCGATGAAAGATTGGATTGGCGGATAGGTAGGTGGCACCAATGTTGTCACACCATAGGCTAGGCGCTCGCGCTTGCGAGATCCCGAGCTCACGCAAGAGAACTTGGATCCAAATTAATTCGGCAGTGGCATCAGCAACCGCCTTATATTCGGCTTCCGTACTAGAACGAGAAACTGTCGATTGTTTCCTCGAACTCCAAGAGATAAGATTGCCACCAAAGAAGATCACATAGCCTCCAGTGCTTCGACGATCATCAGGATTCCCAGCCCAATCAGCATCTGAAAAGGCACTCAACAAATCAGTGCTGGACTTTGTAAGACACAAACCCATATCAATAGTGTCATGTAGATAACGGAGAATTCGTTTGACTGCCGCCCAATGTATAGAAGTCGGAGAGGACATGAACTGACACACTCTGTTGACACAGAAGGATATATCAGGACGTGTCAGAGACAAATATTGGAGAGCACCAACGACACTTCGATAGCGAGTAGTATCCTCAGGTGAGAGCTTTTCACCACCATTCAATAACAACTTCTCACTGGGAAGCATAGGTGTGGGCACACCTTTGGAGGTGAGCATATTGGTTCTGGCTAATAAATCTCGAATGTATTTATGTTGTGTCAGAATAAGTCCACTAGAAGTATGGCGGACCTCAATCCCAAGAAAATAACTCAAAATACCAAGATCCTTGACGGCAAAATCATCCTGAAGCTGTGTAAGAAGTTTCTCAGTAGCCGTAGAAGATGAGCTGATGATAATAATATCATCAACGTAGATGAGAATATACATCTGAATGCCCGTTTTGTTAAAAATAAAAAGAGAGACATCAGCCTTTGAAGGTGTAAAATCCAGCTGTAATAGTTTGGAGCTAAGGCGAGAAAACCAGGCACGCGGAGCTTGTTTAAGGCCATAAAGCGACTTATCCAGCTTGCAGAGATAACCAGGGTGTTGAGAATCCACAAATCCAGGGGGCTGCTTCATATAAACATCTTCATTAAGAAGGCCATGAAGAAAAGCATTTTGAATATCAATCTGCCGAATAGCCCAACCACGAGAAATAGCAAGAGATAATAAGAGCCGAATGGTAGTGGGCTTAACAACTGGACTAAAGGTATCATCATAATCGACGCCATACTGCTGTTTAAAACCTTTAGCAACCAGGCGTGCTTTGTAGCGATCAATAGAGCCATCTGGCTTTTGTTTGAGTTTGAAAACCCATTTGCAATCAATAACGTTAAGACCAGCACGAGGAGGAACTAAGTGCCATGTCTTATTTTTTTGAAGTGCCTGAAATTCATCATTCATTGCCTGACGCCAGAGGGGATGCTCCATAGCAGTAATATGTGAAGTAGGTTCAGAGGCAGAAGACCGAGCTACAAGATATGTTACTGTTCCATCTGTACGCACCTTGGGTTTCTTGATATTGTGCTTCAATCGAGTACCATACGGATGAGTAGTAGGTGCAGAATCCACATTTGAGGGGACGGCCGTATCAGCCGTTGCGAGGGGAGCAACCGATGCTACAGCAGTTGGTTGACCAACGGCCGAGGATTCGACCGGGCATTGCGCAATATCATCTGCTGGCGGAGAAGCCGATGCCTCAATCATTGGCGGAACAACCAACGCCGATTCGAATGGCAGCGACGCGGAGGATTGTTGCGGCAATTCCGAAGCTGATGTAGACACCAAATTTTCTGCATCCAAAGAGTTAGTAGGCCCAGACATATGCATGTGATCATTCTCCAAATTAGTACTGCTATTACCCAAATGCAAGGTGCACAAATCAGGGGCATTATGCGTCGACTGCATGATTGGGGAAGAATTAGGTGAGGCTCTCTTGAATGGAAAAACATTTTCATCAAATATGACATCTCTAGACATATAGACACGACCAGAATCGGTGTCAAGACACTTATACCCTTTATGTGAAGAACTGTAGCCTAGAAAGACACATTCCTTTGATCGAAAAGAGAGCTTTTGTTTGTTATAAGGACGAAGATGAGGCCAACAAGCACACCCAAAAATTTTTAATAAGGAGTAATTTGGTGGGGTATGAAAAAGAAGCTCTAAGGGGCATTTTTTATCGATGACACGAGTAGGAAGACGATTGATGAGATATGTGGCTGTAAGAAACGCGTCGTCCCAAAATTTAATAGGTACATGAGCATGAGCTAGAAGGGCTAGGCCAGTTTCAACAATATGACGATGCTTGCGTTCAGCAGACCCATTTTGTTGATGTGTGTGAGGGCACGAAACACGATGACCAATTCCAAGGGAACGAAAAAATGTGTTGTGAATTTTCTGATATTCCCCACCCCAATCAGATTGAACCCACTTGATTTTAGTATCTAGGAGGCGCTCAACATGAGCTTGGAATTGCAAAAATATACGAGGAGCTTCTGTACGATCATGCATCAAATAGATCCACGAAAATTTACTGAAATCATCAATGAAACTAATATAATATTTAAAACCCCCAACAGATGGAGGTGCAGGGCCCCAAACATCCGAAAAAATAAGTTCCAAAGGTGACGAAGACCTATGGGAAAAACTAGTATATGGTAATCGATGACTCTTTGCTAACTGACACGCATTACAAACTGACAAAGATGACTCACTAGCACACGAAATATTATTTAGACGCAAAATGGATTTTATTACTTGAGATGAAGGATGTCCAAGACGAGCATGCCATTGGGCGTGAGTAGTAGATCTGCTCACCAAGGCATGCTTGAGATTATCGACATCGGATGGCTTAATAGGATAAAGACCAGATTCACACCTCCCATTTAGGAGACTTTTCCTCGACTGTCGATCCTTTATAGAAAAATGCCAAGGATGGAATTCAAAAAATACGTCATTATCACGAGAAAATTTATGAACAGAAAGAAGATGTTTGGAAATTTCAGGCACATGCAAAATATTACGCAACGCAAGAGGACGAGTAGCAGTATTAATTAGAGAATGACCAGTATGCAAAACACGCAAACCTGCTCCATTGCCGACTTGAACTTGTTCACCTCCATGATAACGTTCACGCACAGCGAGACGATCCAGGTCACTGGTGATATGGTCCGTAGCGCCTGTGTCGCTGTACCAATTTGGGTCAATCTTGTAAGAGGAAGTAGCCGCCAGTGCCGTAGGAGGAGCAGAAGAAGGTTCATCTTGATAGGACTCATCCATCCTATGCCAGCAGCGGATAGCAGTATGCCCCACTTTGCCGCAGATCTGGCAGGAAGGACGAGCAGAAGGGCCACGACGATCACCAGCAGGACGAGAGGGTGCATAACCTTGAGAACGACCACGACCGCGATCCCTACGCCCACGATTCTTCTGCTGACCACCACGACTAGCATAATTGGCAGAAGATCCAAGATTTAACTGAAGTTCAGCCTGGTGTTGTAGTTGGCGAGCTTCATACGTCATTAGATGTGCAAACACATCATCAAGGGTGAGGGCTTCACTCTTGGTAGTCATTGAGGTGACGAAGGGATCATAGTCAGGGCCAAGACCAGCGAGAAGATACGCGATCACATCATCATCCTGCAAGGCAGAGCCGGCGGCGGCCAGCTCGGTGGCTAGCCCTTTGATCTTGCAAAAATAATTTGCAGCAGATTGATCTCGTTTCTTGGACGTGGCAAGCTCAACACGAATCTGAGTAGTGCGAGCACGAGTTGACGATGAAAACATCCGCTGCAGGGTATCCCACGCCTCCTTGGACGTAGTAGCGGCAACCACATCATGAAGAATCTCCTCAGACATGGAGGAGAGAAGGCCGCTAAGGACTTGTTGATCCTGATCATACCACTGATTATAGGCCGGATTAGAGACCAGCTCAGCACCAGCAGCAGTTGAGGAAGGGATCAGCTTGGCAGGTGCAACATTGGTGCCATCGAGGTAGCCCATAAGCTTCGTACTCCGTAGGTAGGGGAGGAGCTGGGCACGCCATATGATGAAGTTGTTTTTGGTTAGACGAATTGTGACAACATGGTGTAGAGGGATTGGATATTGTTTAAGGCCAAAAGTCGCCATGGTAGTTGAGACGGTGTTGGAGATGGTGGATGGAGAGGAGGAAGAAGACATGGCGAGGAGTTTAAAAAATAAACCTTGGCTCTGATACCATGTTAAACGAACACGACTCTCCACAATGGTATGATATTGTCCACTTTGAGCATAAGCTCTCATGGCTTTGCTTTGGGCTTCCCCAAAAGGCCTCATCCCAATGGAGTTAGTATTCCTCACTTATAAACCCATGATCATTCCCTAAATTAGTCGATGTGGGACTTCCATCATCCAACACCTCCCCTCGAACAAAGTGCGCCTCCCCTTAATCGAGGCTCGACTCCTTTGGAGTCTTAGTCATTTTTGACTGCCTTCGAGGAGGGGCTTGACTCCTTTTCTTTAGGAGTTCTTTGTTCGATATTTGAGGATTTGAGGATTTACCAATTTATTGGCACGACTAAGTTTAGGGCATGGCTCTGATACCATGTTAGATTGAATGGCACGATGACCTATATGGGTCACGACCTCATGTATTTATAGATGCGTATAATGAAGATTACATTCCAAATCTATGATTTGGTAACAAACCATAAAATCATAGATTTGGTAACAAACCCTTCAAATCATAAACTAGTAAATCTTAGACTATTTTAGTATATACAGTTATGATCTATTTTAGGTTTAACACATATAACATACCGATTCCTAGGTTTTTGACACTTTTGAAGACATTTATGCCCTTATTTTTGCCATTTGAGGTTAGACTCTTAATTGCCAAATTATATTACTTTATGGCTTACTTTTGGTAGTTAAACAAGAGGTTTAGCTTAGTTATGATGTGAATAGACCCTAAGCTTGTTATGTGATTTTTATAGGAAATAGTTAGGTGTTGGGATTGTAGTAACGTGGCGAGTATCTTATCGGGAGTAAACTTCGGCCAAGGCCAACAAGGTAAGTGACTTTACTGTTGAAGTTAGCTTGTATGATGGTGCGTGCCCTGTGACCTTTGCATACGTCATATTTGATGTGAAATGTCAATGCTATGTCATGCCTATGTTTTCTTGTATTGTCATGAATGGTTTACTACGTATGCATGCAACTTATTACACTGTTTCCATGAATGAATTCATATGCTATGAATGCTATGGAAGTCTTACATGCTATGAATGTGATGGACCGAAGAATGTTGCTATGTAGACACGCTACTTAACTGAGCCATGATATGGAATGCAAAAAGGAAATGAAACGTAATATGTATTACGCCATGTAAGGTACGTCATGGGACCTTATGCATAAGAATACTTCCCCATTATGTTATGATGGTACGGACACGTACGTTCAATATTATGCTCGCTATGATATCATGCCGACCTTTTCTTTTCCGTGGCGTTTGGTGACGTGTAATGACCGACCATGTCAGGCCTAGGGAGCTCGTATACGAGCCCGCCTAGTAGGCCCATGTACATGTACATGGCCTGTGTGTGGAGAAGTACTACACATCCACCTTGTTCGGATAAAGCAAGGGCCTAAGGCCATATAAAGCAAATGGAAGATAGGTCCCACTCATGTTTTGCATGTGATTTGCATGTGTACTGTACACCTAACCCCAAGGTGGGGTGACTTACTTAGAATTTCATAAAATACTCAAGGCACGTGCTATTCTATTTTTCCGATAAAGGCAAGGCTCCCATGCACGGTTGACGGCGGACGTTGTGAAGACCATGAAAGTTGGAATGGGGGCTTTATAGGACAAAGAATGTTTTGTTTGAGTTTCATCTTGAATAATAAACGTTTGCATTTAATTTTTTTGGTTTTAGTTGTTGAATGATTTCTTGAGTTAGGTTGAATTTTGTGTTTTGAACTACTTTAAGACCATGACGTTATTTTCGAAGTTATTTTATATAAGCTTCCACGTTATGTCTTATGCATGCCGTTATTTACGAAGTTATTTTATATGAGTTTCCACATTATGTCTTATGCATGCAATAACGTCACTAATTAGGTTAAGAAAAAGTAGGAGTATTACAATTTTTGTCTGTAAATTTTTTTTTAAACTTTTTAAACAAAAGTAGATGATGTTAATGTTATTTTTAAAACTTCATAGATATTTATTAAACATATACTACACAAGAGTATTTTTTAATTTTATAAAAAAAAGATGAAAGGTATTTAATGACATTTTTTAAAGTTTAAGAATTTTTTTTTGAAATTCTATTAAACATTTAATGATATTTTTAAAATAAGGTAGCAACGATTCCCATCCAAAATTAATGGTAATAGTTATTGTAACACTTGAAAATTTTGATGTACTCCTCTAGAAAGTTAGGAATATTTTATTAATTAGTCAATTTCTTTTAAATATTTTAACAATTTTCATAAAAAATTACAGGTATATTTTTAATTTTTTTTTATTCAATGGACAAAGTTATTATTATTAATTTAGCATTTAAAATATTATATAAGTTATGACGTATTAATGTTGTGTATTTTTTTAAATTTAAAATAAATAAATGAGTTTATAACTAAAATAATTTTTTTTATAAAACAGTTTCAAAAGAACAAATTTGTCAAATAATAGTGGAGAATTCATTTGAGTTGATAACGTATATATATGGTTATTTATTTATTTATTTATTTTTATTTTTTATGAAAAGACGGATATGCTCCGAAGAAAAAGTCCAAACCGAACCGGCTCTTACTGTTATCGAGAGTGGCCATCCCCAGAGCCCATATCGATACTGATTGCGATCAAATACCTTTGTACAGATACGAATATTGCCCATTCCTTGTGATTTCTTCTGCAAGAAGAAGAAGAAGAAGAAGACGAGCTTTTGCCCTACCCTTGTCTCTTCACTTTCTGTATCGTCCGCCATTTCTGGGTTCTGGTAATCACTTCAATTCATCAACAACTTTGTCCTGTTGAATATTCCCTCCAACATCATGGTTTTCTACCTTTTGTTCTGATTCATCTGATTGAACCAAAATCATCTCATCCCAAGTTTGTTTCTAGCTTAAATTGTCGATGTTTGTACGCAAGCGTGTTTGACTTAGCTATGGTGATTGGAGTTCTTGTCTTGGTTGTTTATCATTTTTTTTTTAATTCTCAGCCTAAGCTTAGACGCAATTTCTCATGAAATAGAGCGGCTCTGTTTTGTGAAACCCTTCTTCTGCTCAAGCTTTGCTCGTGTTTTGTCCATGGAAGCCGTTTCTCTCTCTCGCCACGGGGCTTCGCTCCCTCTTCATGGCTATGGTGCTTTTGAGATTTTCTTTTTCTTCTTTTTTTTTTTCTTATGGGTTCACAATTTTATTTGTTTCTAATCGATGCAATGCAATTCTGTTGGATCAAATGTTTAGGTTACCAAGAGCTTGGGTTTTCCAGTGCTTCATCTTCTCTGCCAGTAAGCATTTTAGTCAATCTATTTATCACTTTTGTTTCATTGTACTGGTTTGTTCTATATATTTGTTGGAAGGTTTAACCCTGCACTCTGTTTGCTGTATTCTTGTAGCCGTTCTCTCGAATGCTTATTGTAGCTAACCTAGTGCGAGATGAACTCTGGTGGTGCTAGTTTCTGAGTAAAAACCAAAAGCCTCAAACCTAAAGGACATAAAATTCATTATCTAGATATATTCTTTTCTCTATTGGATCTGCTAGCGTTGTAGTCTAACATTTGGGAATATTTTGTAACGCTATTAATTTTCTTAACCTAATTAGTGACTCAACCCAAGTCATATATATGGAAATTCATACTAAACATCTTTAAAATAAGTCCAAGTTCAAAACATGAAATTCAACCTAACCTAGTTTTAAACATAAATTAAATTGTAGTAAAATACCTAACAACTAATCATTGAAACTCAATGCGACCTATTATCTACCAATTTAAAATTTAAAGCAATCAACTTCCCTATTATGCTCTAATTTGACTTCCATGGCCTTCTCAGCGTTCACTGTCATCCGTGCATAGGAGCTTTACCTTTATATGAAATACTCAATAAGTCATCCCACTATTGCTTCCCTGAGTTGAATGAATAAGGTCATCCCACTATTGCTTCCTTGAGCTGATTGAATAAGGTCATCCCACTATAGTTTCCCTGAGCTGATTGAATAAGGTCATCCCACTATAGCCTCCCTGAGCTGATTGAATAAGGTCATCCCACTATAGCCTCCCTGAGCTGATTGAATAAGGTTATCCCACTATTGCTTCCCTGAGCTGATTGAATAAGTCCTCAATGCGTGGAGGGGGATACTTGTTCTTCACCGATCTTTTGTTCAGCTCCCTGTAATCGATGGATACTTGTTCTTCACCGATCTTTTGTTCAGCTCCCTGTAATCGATGCACAAGCGCATTGAGCCATCCTATTTCTTAACAAATAACACTGACACACTCCAGGGAGATACGCTGGGTCTAATAAATCCTTTATCCAACAGCTCCTAGTTGAGTTCTTTCAATTCAGCTAGTGCCATACGATTTAGAGATAGGACCGATACTTGGTTCCAACTCTATTCCAAAATCAACATCTTGTGACGGAGGAATTCCAGGCAAATTCTCTGGGAACACATGTGAATTCATTTGCAACTGGCACTGCGGTTAAGGGAGTTTCTTCCTTTTTGGTATTCACGGTGCTGGCTAGCATAGCCCACGCTCTGTGCTGAACTAACTTTTTCGCCTTCATCATCGATATCACTAAGAGATAGGACTGGTTCTGAACCGCCCAGATGATTAGAAGGTGCAATATGTAGTGTTCATGTTGCGAGAGGATGCAGAATTATGGTGGCAGTCCACCCGTGAGATTATTAGTCTTGAGGGAGGTGTAATCTCATGGCGGAATTCAAGGTTGCCTTTATGGAGGAGTACTACCCTGAGGATGCTCAATTTCGTAAGCAGCAAGAATTCACACAACTGTTGCAACTGTTGAAGGGGGCGTTTTGTTACCACTTATGCCAGGGAGGTTACAAGAATGAAACGCTTTGCCCTAGATTTAGTGAACACTGATTATCGAACGACACAGAGGTTCATACTAGGATTGGACAAGAGGATCTGTCGTACAGTTGAGATGATAGTGCCTAATACATATGCTGCCGCCCTAAGAGTAGCTAAGGCCATGGAGGGGGTTGATGAATCTTGAGAACCTCCACCGATTGTGGGACAGAAGCGATGTCATGACCAGGTTGATTGTCACGATCCACCTTCATCATAGCCACAACAACGACCTAACAGACAACATCGAGATTGTAGGCGTGGTCAACAGAAGAATGAAAGTAGACCAGATAAAAGACCCAAATGTAATGAATGTGGGAAGAATTACTGGGTCAATGTTTGGCATACACCAGAGCCTGCTTTCGATGTGGAAAGGAGGGTCACATGGCCAAGGACTGCCCATGAGGTCGCGCGAATGATTCTGGAAATTAGCAGAGGGGACTAAGAATTGCGGATCATCCTACTCAGAACTGTCATCCAACAAGAGCTTATGCCTCTACTAGTAAGGAGACTGAAAATCCTGATGCAGTGGTGACAGGTACACTATCCGTTCTTGGTCACCTTGCTTTACCACTGTTTGATTCGGGATCTACGGATTCATTTTTATCTGTTGTTTTCGTTAGTTAAGCAAAATTTGTATTAGAACCTTTATTGCATGAATTCTCTGTTAGTACCCTGACAGGGGTGGATTTGATTGATGTTTATAAAGTAAAAGATGGTCATGTGATAATATCAGGAGTTAGCCTAGAGGTAGATCTAATGGTAATTGACATAACTGCTTATGATGTAATATTGGGAATGGATTGGTTAGCAAAAAATCGTGCTAGCATAGATTGTTACAAGAAAGAAGTGTTTACGCCACCATTCAAGACTAGTTTCAACTTCAAGGGTACGTGTCTGGGAGTTATGCCTAAAGTGATATTGATGATAAAGGCGAAAAAGTTAGTTCACCACGGAGCGTGGGCTATACTAGCTAGCGTGGTGAATATTGAAAAGGAAGAAACTCCCTTAGCCCCAGTGCCAGTTGCAAATGAATTCCTAGATGTGTTCCCAAAGGATTTGCCAGGAATTCCTCCGTCACGAGATGTTGATTTTGGAATAGAGCTGTAACCAAGTACCGGTCCTATCTCTAAGGCCCCGTATATTATATGGCGCCAGCTGAACTAAAGACCTTAAGATACAACTACACGAGCTATTGGATAAATGATTTATTAGACACAACGTATCTCCATGGGGTGCGCTGGTGTTATTTGTTAAAAGAAAGGATTGCTTGATGCGCTTGTGTATCGGTTATAGGGAGCTGAACAAAAGAACGGTGAAGACAAGTATCCCCTTCCACGCATTGAGGACTTATTCGATCAGCTCAGGGAAGTAAAAGTGGGGTGACTTATTGAGGACTTTTCAGGTAAAGGAAAAGCTCCTATTCAAGGATGACGGTGAACGCTTGGAAGACCATGCAAGTCAATTTAAGAGCATAATAGGGTAGTGATTGTTTTGAATTTTAAATTAGTAGATGATAGGTCGCATTGAGTTTCAGTTAGTAGTTGTTAGGTATTGTACTGTTAGTTTGATAGGTCAGATTAAAGCACGATTTGTTTAAAACGGTTGAATTTCATGTTTTGAGCTTATTATGCAAGTCATGACCTTATTTTAAAGATGTTTATTATAAATTTTCGTATATATGACTTAAGCATGCGTGGGCTGATGTCACTAATTAGGTTTAGAAAATTAGGGGTGTTACAAATGGTATTAGAGTTAGACATTGGGTGATGTGCCAGCGAGGAGGGTGAGCCTCGAAGGGGGGTGGACATGAGGCGGTGTGCCAGCAAGGACGCTGGCCCTGAAGGGGGTGGATTAGGGGGGTCCCACATCAAGTAGAGAATGGAATGAGTGCCATCGAGGATGCTGGGGCCCGAAGGGGGTGGATTGTGAGATACCACATTGATTGGGGAGGAGAACGAATTTTTTTTTATAAGGGTGTGGAAATCTTTCCCTAGCAGACGCGTTTTAAAAATTTTGAGGGGAAGCCCGAAAAGGAAAGCCCAAAGAGGACAATATCTGCTAGTGGTGGGTTTGGACGGTTACATATTTTGTGTTTCTAATTCCGTAATTGGGCTTGAATTGCTTTATGAAATGAACTATTATCTTAGTTTGAGCACAGTTTTTAATAGGACACAAACTTTAGTATGAAAAAGGAGTTACAACGGTGGGGGAATGAGGATTCTCTCACAGAAGCCTAGGGGAGTTGCGAAAAACAAAAAAACCACAAAAATCCCTTGGATTTTGTTGGAGATTCCTCATCTATTGACAAAATAATTACTAGTGAATAACACTGACAATACAAGTCCAGGGACCTCTTAAACTGGAAGTGCCTTTAAGTTGTGCTATCCATTCACAACGAGTTAAATTTTATTTACTCATAATGATTTTCCTCCATGATATTCAACCTAGTTTAGCAAAGAGATTCTCGGTCATTGGTTTCTAAAGTTCGAAGGTTGTTTGGTGTTCTACCTTACTGGCTTCTTCTATTCATGCACCCTTCAAGGATAAACACCTTGTGCTCACTCAATAGCGCATTTGGCTGTACTGATTGAAACATCCATGTTCGAGGAAGAGGGCGGTTGTAGAAGCATGGTGAAGGGTGGTGAGGTCACTAGAATGGGATGGAGAAGAGAGAGGGGGAAGTAGAGAGAGATGCCCATCTTGGTGTTTTGCATTGTTAGTATTAATTTATTTTGAATCATGAGAGTGTTAATTAACACTTCAATTGCAGATTAATTCGTCTAGGGGTCTTCGATATAGGTCCTCTCTACATCAACAAGCAAATTTGAGAAATGCTGGTAAGTTATTCCTCGCTAAGAAATCTTTTTCTAGTTAATTTCTTCTGTAAAAGAACTTAACTTTAACATGACACTTTTTTTTGTGCGGCTCAATAGTTTTCACTACCTTTTTCTACAATGGTATTTTAGCAGCATTTACTGGCCTAGACCAACAGAAATTTATAACCTTTTCAATATTGTAAAATGATTCATGCTTTATAACCTTTTCTAGATTGTATGGGTTCGGTAAACAATACGTTTTCATTATAATTTTCATATAGAAAGTTAATTTTAGCCAAGGCTTTGATGTTTCCCCATGATCTACAGCTCAACGTTATTGCTTCTCATCCATCGTCAGAAAATGTGCTGGCGTCTCTTGGTGTTATCTTACTCCGAACAAAAATCTATACAATCCTTGGTACAACAAATTGCTTAGTGGAAAAAGAAACCCCCGGTACGTCCTTGTTAGGTCAGGAGTTGCAAAAATGGGAACTCATGAAGCTGGTTATCCATTATCAGGTCTCTCCTGGATGACTTTTGTTTCCGTTTTGTACCTTTTTCTTTTCTTTTGACCTGCTATCTTATATGTCTAATTCCAATTTTATTTTGTTTTTAACTACCTAAAGTGCAGAAGTACCATTGAGCTCAAAAGTCAGAGGAGCATGCTTTTATGCTACTACTGCAATTGCAGCTATTTTTCTCTTTATGCTTATGCTGGTGGCACATCCAATTGTGTTATTGATGGATAGATACCGCAGAAGAATTCATTATACAATTGCTAAAATGTGGGCAAGTTTGAGCATCGCTCCATTTTTTAGGATCAAATATGAAGGGTTGGAGAATTTGCCCTCTTCAAATTCTCCTGCTGTGTACGTATCCAACCATCAGAGCTTTCTAGACATATATACACTTCTTACCCTTGGCAGAAGCTTTAAGTTCATTAGCAAGACTGCAATATTTCTCTTTCCAATTATTGGTTGGGCTATGTTTATGATGGGTGTCATTCCTTTGAAGCGCATGGATAGCAGAAGCCAATTGGTACTTTCTTTCATAATCTGTTTGGATTTTGCACAGTTTATTAGTTGGAACCTTTGAAATGTGAATCTTTTTTTCATGGTTAAGAATGTTCCTGGGTTATTATTTCAAAGTTAGTTAATTTTTTAATGAAGGACTGTCTGAAGCAGTGCATGGAGCTTATAAGGAAGGGTGCATCTGTATTTTTCTTTCCTGAGGGAACACGTAGTAAAGATGGAAAATTAGGTGCTTTCAAGGTAACTGAACATCATATTTCAAACCATTGTTAGATACAAATGGTTAAAAAGCATAAAAATCTGTTTGTTTCTTTTTGCATACATAGTTTTCTCTAATTAAATATCTTCTAATTTTCAAAAAATGTATGGTTTGTAGAAAGGAGCATTCAGTGTTGCAGCAAAGACCAAAGTGCCCGTTGTACCCATTACACTCATGGGAACTGGTAGCATTATGCCACCGGGATTTGAAGGGATCTTGAATATGGGATCCGTGAAAGTCGTTATCCACAAGCCTGTCGTCGGAATTGATCCAGAAGCATTGTGCAATGAAGCTAGAAATGTAATTGCAGATGCCCTGAGTAAACAATGTTGAGGTCGTCTGTTGAAAGTGATTTTTGATTTCATTACTCAGATTTCAATCACCTGATGTGGAGTATCTATACTTTTTACGAGGTAACAATTTCTCTTCATTTCAGGGTATTATTACTTTTGCATATCATCTCATACACTTCATTGTTTTGCATATCATCTCGTCCACATATTCTAGTCGATGAACAAGCAAGCAGTAGTGGCTGTAGGTGGCTTGATTGATTATTGGGACTTGGGTTCAAGTTTGTAAAACGTTTTGGTGAGAATGTATATCAATGGAGGAAGTGAAGAGATATAAAGGCCTTATAGGACATGCACGAGTACTTTTTGGATTGTACAAACGCAAAAGAATTTCGAATTTGGTTCGTAGTTTTGCATCATCAGATGAATGAAAAGAAAAATTGTAAAAGTCTTTCGAATATATATCTTTTGGTCGTTAAGGACCCTGCAGATTTTTTTGCGGTATGGTAATTGTATATTTTTTTGATGGGGTTTGGGTTGGCTTAGTATTGGCAGTGGCCAAGCAATTTTCTAAATTTTGGTGCCTTTTTTCCTTCCGACTTTACTCGATGCAGCTTTTCATTGTGCATCTTTCGCAGGTTGTTACTCGAGCAATGGATTTTTAATTACTTTTTAACATCTTGAATTAGTGTCGGCTCTTTTCATGTGTAAAGGTTGATTGATCTCCTCAGCATACAATGTCGTCTCTATGTTCATTTAGGGTGTTGTTTTTTTTTTTATGGTCACATGCTCAACATGTCCTCTTACATAATGTCGTTCTAAGTTCGATTTTATTTATTATATAGAGTTTTAAGGATTAGTGACTCCACCACTTTTTATGGTTATTTTGTGGATATCGACTTAAATTTATAGGGTTAGTAGCGATCAAACTTTTTTGGTTTATATGTTCACAAATGATATCTTTTATTCACACTCATACAATTCATTTATGTTAAAAGATGAGTACAGGTAGTCCGTGTAGCCAGAAATTGAATAGAAGTGGTATTGATAACGTGGTGGGTATAGAGGTTTCAATTGACAATCTTGGAATATATTGTCGTCTCCATGCAACATGATAGCAAATATTAAAAACATATATATTGATTATGCATCATTTAAAATCTATTTAAACACTTGCCAACACTATGTAATTGTTCATTATTACTAAAAAAAAAAAAAAAAATTGGTAGAACACTAACTATTTATAAGGTAAGTATAATTTAGTTGAAATTGATATATATTATTGATCAAGAGGTTAGAAGTTTAAATTTCTTAACAAAGGGCGATGAAAATGTTAAGAACGACAATAAAACTTGAAAGGTGAATAAGGACTACAATGAACACTTGAATTAACACTAAAGAGATTGATTTATATATGATGAGATGTTGAATTTTATTAAGAAATCGAACATTATTTAACATACATAGTAAATGAATATAAGAAACATTACTTTTATATATTATTGTTCCTATATTCATCTGTCAAACCAGAAATCTTAATTTTATAGAAAATAATTTTTTTTTTTCAAGAAGAAAATTTTAGGAACTGTGATATATCAAGGTGTGTATCCCTTTGGGGTGCGCCGGTGTTGTTTGTGAAAAAGAAGGATGACTCGATGTGCTTGTGCATTGACCACAAGGAGTTAAACAAGAGAATAGTAAAAAATAAGTACCCACTCCTTCGCTTCGAAGATTTGTTCGTTTAGCTTTGAGAAGCGACAATATTTTCCAAGATAGATCTTTGGTTAGGCAAACACCTAATTAAGATCAAAGAAGGAGATGTACCGAAGACACCCTTTCGAACAAGGTATGAACATTACGAGTCTGTAGTGATGTCATTTGACCTCACTAACGACACAATTGGGTTATGAAGCTAATGAACCAAGTACTCAAGGAGTGTCTAGACACATTTATTATCGTGTTTATAGACGACGTTCTAGTATACTCGAGGACAAATCAAGAGCACCAAGAACACCTCCGAAAAGTCCTAACCATCTTGAGGGAGAACAAGTTGTACGCCAAGTTCTCCAAATGTGACTTTTGGCTACAACAAGTCTCGTTCTTGGGACATGTGGTGTCAAAAGATGGAACTTTAGTAGACTCTCTACGATTGAAGCCGTCACTAAGTGGGAACGACCAACTACAGTTACAGAGGTACGAAACTTTCTGGGGTTAACAGGATACTACCGAAGGTTTGTGCAAGACTTTGCTAGAATAGCCCGCCCCTCACCCAGCTGACGAGGAAGGACATAGCATTTGAACGGAATGAGGCATGTGAGACGATTTTCCAAGACTTAAAATGGAGGTTAGTGTCAGCTCCAATGCTCATAGTATCTGAAAGTTCAAAGGGGTATGTGATATACAGTGATGCCTCCAAGAAGAGACTAGGATGTATATTGATGCGACACGTCCCGTCAGTTGAAAGAATATGAGAAGAACTATCCCACACATGACCTAGAATTGGTCGTAGTCGTGTTTGCATTAAAGATTTGGCGACACTACCTATATGGAGAAAAGACCCAAATCTATACCGACCAAGAGCCTAAAATAATTATTCACCCAGAAAGAACTGAACATGAGGTAACGAAGGTAGTTAGTGTTAGACGAACACGACTCTCCACAATGGTATGATATTGTCCACTTTGAGCATAAGCTCTCATGGCTTTGCTTTGGGCTTCCCAAAAGGCCTCATACCAATGGAGTTAGCATTCCTCACTTATAAACCCATGATCATTCCCTAAATTAGTCGATGTGGGACTTCCATCATCCAACACCTCCCCTCGAACAAAGTGCGCCTCCCCTTAATCGAGGCTCGACTCCTTTGGAGTCTTAGTCATTTTTGACTGCCTTCGAGGAGGGGCTTGACTCCTTTTCTTTAGGAGTTCTTTGTTCGATATTTGAGGATTTGAGGATTTACCAAAACACGACTCTCCACAATGGTATGATATTGTCCACTTTGAGCATAAGCTCTCATGGCTTTGCTTTGGGCTTCCCAAAAGGCCTCATACCAATGGAGTTAGCATTCCTCACTTATAAACCCATGATCATTCCCTAAATTAGTCGATGTGGGACTTCCATCATCCAACAGTTAGAATTGGTGAAAGACTACGATATTGACATCTAATACCACCCTGAAAAGACAAACATGGTCGCAGACGCCGTAAGTCGTAAAACGATACATTCGTCGGCTTTCATTACTAGGGAGTCGTGAGTACAAGCAGACTTCAAGTGAGTTGACATAACTGTAGTGACTGAGGGAGTTATAGCACAAATGATTCGACTCACAGTATAGCCCACGCTCCGACAGAGGATTATCGACTCCCAACAAGAGGACCCTAGCTTAAATAAGATATTGAGTCAGCAAGCAAATAGTTTTTCCAAGTCATGAGATGGCGGACTATTATGTCAAAGACCTATTTATCGAGTCTTGTAGTTTTTTGTTTTTAAATGCAAAAAAAAATGTTTACTCGAGAATACTTTTGTCACTGATTGGAGCTTAAATGTCGTCGTTGGGCACTAGAGGGATGAAAACAATTACAATCCTTGTTTACAACTACAATCAATCTTTACCAATGGAGACTTAAAATTGAGCAAACAAACATCTCGAACTCCAAATTCTGCTACAACACATGAACAACACCTAAGCTAATCCGATAATGACCCAAGGCAAACAAGAGAGGCCCTAGAAGGAGATAGTTGACATGATGATATAACAATTAGAAACAAAAAAGAAAAAGAAAAACAATACACAAATGAAACGATAAGGTGAGTAAATGAAAAGTCCTGGTAATTAAAAGACGAAGATCAAGTGTAGAGACCTATTTTCACCAGAGTAATAAAAACATGAAGATCATCAAGTGTACATTCAAAAAATAAATAGATCCTTGTACACATTGACACCAGACAAGGAGTTCGATTAGATAATCTATAGCGTAAGGTAAGAACACCAAAAAGGTACACTACCTACAAACGACAATACAATAGTGACCCATAAGAAGCAAACTTCATCTGGGGCCACTACTTTTCTGTTTAGCCTTTTCGATAAGGGGTTTCAACTGTTTTTTTTCCGCAAGAGTCTTCAGGAAGTTGAACAAAAAGGGTATGTAATTGTGTTTCCTTCTGATATTTTCAGTTCTCCACTTCTTGAGTTTTTCTTCTTCCATCAATATTTTCTCTGTAGCACCCTCAATCCCAGCATTTACTTCTGATAGCGATTTGTTTAGGAACTCATTATTGCTATTTTCCAACATTGTTTCTGACTGCAAGGCAGCCAACTGCTGCAAGATGCGCTCTCTCTTCTTCTGGAGCTCCTTAAGCTCGGCAGTATACATTTCTTTTCTATTCTTAATTATGGCCATGAGGTTGAATCTTATCTCACTTTTTGAGTACCTTTCAATGCGTTCTTGAATCACGGGCTGAACCATCTTCAACCACTCTAGATCACCTGGACTGCCCGGGCAAGGGCCATGGCTAATAGGTCCCTCCTTTAACCCATCAAGTTCATAAAGTACCCCTTCGATAGGTAAGTAGCTTATAAAATGGAACACATCATCATCCTTGCTAGAAGCTTTTTGCTCGTTAGGAACAAAGGGTTCTGGCCTTGCAAAACTATTATGGGCGGTACGTATAGCTTCACTATTATTAATAGCCAGACCTTTGAGTTCTGGGGGGAAGTTCTTTGTAAAATCCTTCAACTTGGATAATTCTGGGCCAATGTCGATATCCGGACAATTCATCAGAATAGACAAGATTGCCTGAGTTGCACAAGCATTGTTAATTACCTGTGACACGAGAAAAAGGACTGCAAGTAAGCAAAAGTCAACTAAATAAGCTATACATTCCTACTTATCGCTTAATAAGTGAAGGCTTTCCATGTTCGATATCATGCTGACCTGACTCGCAAAAAATAGATTTGGGTTGGGATCCTTAATAACAAGACGATCATCTTTGTCCCCTGGACGCCATTTGAATAGAAATATCAACCCATACACAGGCCTGAAGATTATAATAGGATGGAATAGATTAAAATACATTTGTCTTATTTATAAAATATTAAACACAAAAATCAAACACCATACATGCCTCATATTGTTAAGAGAGTCAAGATCCAACGAGTACAACTCTTCAACCTGAAAAAATATTGTTTTCAAACCAGCTATGTAACATTATAACACCCTAGCCCCAATGAAAAAAAAAAGAATTAGGGAAGAGAAACATACATCAAGTACACATACTTTATTTATTTATTTTTTACTGAAAAATATACGCATCAAGTACATTGAAATCCTGGACAATCATATGATGACAAAATGAATGCGATCCTTGCCTATTTCTTGCATATGCTGTTCCTGAGAGATGACCATGACATATATGTTTTTTTCTTTTTTGGAGTACATGACATTTATGTTAGAGCATATATAAATATAATATTCCAAAAAAAAAAAAAAAAAACATAAAATGACCTTGTTTTTCTTTTTACCCAAAAGCCTATTATCTTTTTATGTCCAAGTTCAATATTATAAAACACCATTTGTCTATAAAATCCACATAGGTGGAGTGGAGTATTTGCAAAGCGATGCTAGGTGAGTTCAGCAGCAAAAATTTCAAATTAAGACCAAATAATATATTTAGAACTTAGACAAAAAGATTACCAGATAAATATGCTAACATACTCTTACCAAAACACCAAAATGTCCATCGCATAAGTTTGGAGTTTTAAGAATTGAACAAAGAGGGGTCCTCTGATCGAACCACAACCTTCCTTTCATTACTAGACGCCATCAAGTGAGCAACCTTAAGAGGTCACTCAAATAATGGATACTCATAACCCTCTGAATGATACTCAAAACTATTATATATATATATATCCAACCCGTATGAGACAAGCTTATTGTCTACAAAAGAGAAAACAAAAAGAAAATTCAAATCCATTGAAAGTCCAAGATCCTAAACTTCGGAAAAATTATGATCGAGGAGAATCCTCCCGATTGATTCAAAATAGTAGAAGAATCGCCAAGCTCGGAAAGAAGGGTGGAACCTAGGAAATTACTAGTTTTCCTAAGGGTAAACTAAATTTAAAATCACTAGAACTTCTATCCCTTGCTCTTAGCCATGCTTAGCCCTTACTAAATTAAAAATCATTAGAACAGTACTATAAATCTTCGTACTACCAAATATCATTAGGATTCATGGAATAAACCTTTGCTCTAGTTACTAAACTTAATAACACTAGGATTCACAGAATAAACCTTTGCACTAGTTACTGAATTAAAAATCATTAGAACAGTTTTATCCCTTGCTGTTAGCCATGCTTAGCCCTTTTTTCAACTGGATATTAAAACTTTTTTTCTCAAGGAGGACCTAGGAGTATTTATGAAAATACCAATGAGCTAGAACCCCAAGAAAAAAGGGAGAAAAAAAGTGAGAAAGATTAGAACATTAAGTTATCTGTTAAGGATTTGTTAACTCTTTTTTTCTCGAGAGACAACTTTACTTTTGTTTGAAATTTACAAAAGGGATGTATCATCCATGATGTTTACAAAAGACATTCCCAATTTACAATGAGGGAAGTATGACTATAGGAAGCAAAAATATTAGACAATACATACCAAGATATAGCGTGGTAAACAACACTATCAAAGAGCTCTGTATAAGTTGTCTTTTCCCTAAATACTCTTTGATTTATTTATTTCCACATAATCCAAAAGAAAGTCATGATGAGATTTTTTCATGGAAGTGCTCTTGTATTCTTGAAGAGGTGACATGTCAAAATCATGTCTAATAAATCTTTTACCTCTCTAGAAAAAGTGAGATGTCATCTAAAGATGTTAAGAATCCTTGTTCGGAAATTTTAAGTGTATGTGCATTACATAAATAACACGTTGTCTTTCTTGCATAATGGACACCAATTTGGAAATAGAGTCATGTATGGCTTTTTTTTTTTGAATTTTCACTTGTGCTAATGCCTTCATGCACTATTTCTGTAAGGAAAATTTTCACCTTCATAGGGTGATTCCCTTTCCATATTGTCTGCTAGAGTGGGGTATATTGCTTTTACTTTTTTCCCTGTGTCCAACATCAAATATTTTGTAGAGAAGACTTTGCCGCCTTAGAAAGCCATAGCAATGAGTCTACTTCTTTAGATAATACAATTGGGGCAAGATCAAGGCTTAATTCCGCTCATTCTATAGTTTCAGAATCCTTTAGGTTCCTACCAAACTTCCAAGTCCAAGAAATTAATGACATCATTCTATGTTTCTTTGATCGTGGTTGTTTTGTTATGAGTCCATACAAAAGTAGATACCACTAGGTGTTTTCAATCCAAGGGTCGATCCAAAAAAATGTCCTTCCTCCATCACCCACACTATGGCGAATTTGGTTGGTGATGAGGTATTAATGTTTTTTTTCTTTTTTGTGTACTTTCATGACCCATTTGCAAAAGATGGAGGAGGTCTATTTGTACATGATGTTGGAGCATATATAGCCTTTATAAGTTTTCTCCACAATGTGTTTTCTTCAATATCTCCATATCCATTTGACGAGAGCTTCGTTCTTCTCCTTTATCAAAAATAGACCAAGTCCTCTCTTGTCTAATGGGAGATTTATGATATTCCGTCTAATAAGGTGTGAGTCATCTTTCCACGAATAGTTTTTGAATAATCTTTCTATAATTATAGCCACTTATTTTGGCTTTCCGAATAGAGACATGTAGTGAGTGTGGAGATTGGACAGCGTGGTTTGTATTAGGGTAAGCCTTCCACCTTTGGAAGTATAACATGATGACCATGTTGACAACGTTCTTTTTGTTTAACCATTAAGGATAATCCTAGGTATATATTCAGCCATTCACCCTTTTTACAACCGTATCTACTGGCAAGTTCTTGATAATCTCTATGCTAGCATTAATGCCCATATCTCTATTCTTTGGAGATTGATATTTTGTCTTGAGAATCTTTCAAAGGTTTTTACCATCTCGATCATTTTTTTATGGAGGAGACATCTAACAAATCAGAGAAGAGGACTGTATCATCTATAAACTGAAGGTGGTTGATGCTTAAGCCTTTGTTGTCAATTTGAAAGCCCTTTCTCTGCCCTTTGTATTCAACCTTGGTGAGTAGGCGACTGAGGCAATCCATTCCCATTATACAAAGAAAAGAGGATAGATCCCCATGTTGAAGACCTTGTGTGGCATAAATCTTTCCTTTAGACATATACTATCTCACCTAAGGAAACTCAAATAGTGGATTGCAAGAAAACAAGGTTAGAATCTTATTAATAAAATGAATAGTTACAATCATGAGCTTGTATTTTCTTTCAACAAGACCATTTTCTTGTGAGGTGTCTATACAATACTTGTGATGCACACAATAGCATTAGAAGACTATGTCGCTCTTTGTTTGTGCAAACCTATGGTATATTTCCTAATATGGGGATCTAATAAGTTGTTTCCACTTCTGTAAATTATAAACTCGACTTCCTTCATCTCACTAATAGATGAGTATGCTGCTCTTCAATTTAATATGGCATTGGATTCCTTCCAAAGCATCCGATAATGACATCCATCTTGCTCAATTTCCCTGTTTGTATAACCCAATTCCAATCACGAGGAAACCAATTAAAAGAAGCAAAATTATTTGAGCCCATTTCAATTGATCCAACTTTTCTTACATCTAATTCTAGGAGCTTAAGAGACATCAGATGTACGTATATTCAGATTACAATAGCATGCATAATCAGAGATATGGGCCAAAAGAGCAAGTCAACGGAATATGGAAAGACACCATTGGCATCCAAATAAAACCTACTTGAACGCCTTTAACTTGCATCTGTTGAATAAGCTCCGTAAAGACACCTGGAAAGGAAACAACATAATCCAAAAAAAAAAAATTCTTAATTCAATTGAACCACTCATAACAACTATATAAACCATTTCTAAGACAACTTTAATACTACAAAATATATTAGACATTATATTCCTACAAGCGTGCTATGCAGCTTGTTATCTACTTGTTTGCTAATATCTATCCAGAGGTAAACGTTAAAATAGACAGATTTAAAAAGCATAAATTTAATACTTGACTAAAGAAGGAAACCAGAGACCAAAAAAAGATTGTATACCAGGGTCAGATTCAATCGTGCACCAAGACATGATGATTCAGAAGCTGCACCACACAAAGGGATCTTCAATGCATATACCAAGCATGGTTTAAATAACATATTTTTAGAAAATATAACTAGCAGCGCTTAACAGCAATTGATCGATATCCACCAGTGATAACTAAAAAAATGGGCAATAATGTAGATTAACAAGTTGAACAGATTTTATTGGCAAAAGACAATAAATGACTGGTGATACGGACATTTCTGCTTCAGGGATAACTTCTCAGACGTGAAAGGAAGGTGGCCAAATTTCTATCTGCCAAAAGACGTATTTGCAAAGAAAGATATGGAAACATAACAGAGCTGGGATCTACACTATCCCACAAGTATTACTCACCCAGGAGTTTTCCCTTTTCCCACCAACAAAAGTGTCTAATGGGACAATCACAACATTTTGCTCAATAACAGGAAAGTAAAGCTCCAAAGTGCGAGTTCCCAACAATTTTCGTTTTAAAAATTCTAGAACTTCATGTTTCATTATCTAAAACTAAATCTATAGCATCCATAACACCTACATGCATAAAACACAACATTGCCCATTACTAAATCTCCAAAATAATGTAGGCCAGGACAAAGCAACGGATGAATCAATAACAAGAAATGACAGAACAATACATCAAATTATTAGAAGTTAACTCTGAAAGAGAGCAAGAGAGACAAACTCGAGGAACGGCTTAACGTGCAGTTTTTTGCTTCTACCGTTATTCAATTGGTTTCGATCAGGGGGACAAAGTGACTGCCTTCAAATGAGGATAATAAACATATGCAACAAATCAAAATTGCGGTACACCCACATCCTAATCGAAACAGCCAAACACAAACCACGTCCAAATGTGCCACAAGGATGGTAAACGACTATTTTTGTAGAACAAGCCCTAATTAATGAACAAGCCCTAATCAAACAAATCCTCCTTCTTTCATTGAAGAAGCCCTAGTTTATGCCTTTCAATAGAGAAGAATGACATATCTTGAGATTGGGAGAATACCAGTAACAACAAAATGGAAGAAAACCAGTACAAACCCGCTAGGAAGGAGGCTGCGTCGGCACGAGCGGAAGAAAGACGACGACGGCGGCAGCAATTAACGGGCGAGAGGTGGCAATTACACTGATCTGATAAACGGGGGAGGAGATGGCGTGAAGATGAAGAAGTAAGGCGGCGTGGAGCGCGTGAATAGATTAGGGCTGCTGAGCTGCCGAGCTGCCCATTCTCTCTCTCTCTAGAAAATAGTGGGCTGATATATTGGACACTATGGCGGGTCAGGGCTTCTTCGGTTTCATTGAAAAAAAAAAAAAAAGATTCGGTACGAAGACGTGAAATTAAAGGAAAACAAAAGTTATATTTGACGTTTCCTTTGTCCATATAAATTTATAAAGTAGATTCATTTAAACAATTGATCTTGATATAATACAGTGATAAAAAGTAAATAATAATCTGCACTGCTCTAGAATGGTCATGTTGATAATCATAGTAAATTATTGAAAGGGTTTAGGGTTTAGGGTTTTAGGGTTTAGGGTTTAGGGTTTTAGGGTTTAGGGTTTAGGGTTTAGGGTTTAGGGTTTAGGGTTTAGGGTTTAGGGTTTAGGGTTTAGGGTTTAGGGTTTAGGGTTTAGGGTTTAGGGTTTAGGGTTTAGGGTTTAGGGTTTAGGGTTTAGGGTTTAGGGTTTAGGGTTTAGGGTTTAGGGTTTAGGGTTTAGGGTTTAGGGTTTAGGGTTTAGGGTTTAGGGTTTAGGGTTTAGGGTTTAGGGTTTAGGGTTTAGGGTTTAGGGTTTAGGGTTTAGGGTTTAGGGTTTAGGGTTTAGGGTTTAGGGTTTAGGGTTTAGGGTTTAGGGTTTAGGGTTTAGGGTTTAGGGTTTAGGGTTTAGGGTTTAGGGTTTAGGGTTTAGGGTTTAGGGTTTAGGGTTTAGGGTTTAGGGTTTAGGGTTTAGGGTTTAGGGTTTAGGGTTTAGGGTTTAGGGTTTAGGGTTTAGGGTTTAGGGTTTAGGGTTTAGGGTTTAGGGTTTAGGGTTTAGGGTTTAGGGTTTAGGGTTTAGGGTTTAGGGTTTAGGGTTTAGGGTTTAGGGTTTAGGGTTTAGGGTTTAGGGTTTAGGGTTTAGGGTTTAGGGTTTAGGGTTTAGGGTTTAGGGTTTAGGGTTTAGGGTTTAGGGTTTAGGGTTTAGGGTTTAGGGTTTAGGGTTTAGGGTTTAGGGTTTAGGGTTTAGGGTTTAGGGTTTAGGGTTTAGGGTTTAGGGTTTAGGGTTTAGGGTTTAGGGTTTAGGGTTTAGGGTTTAGGGTTTAGGGTTTAGGGTTTAGGGTTTAGGGTTTAGGGTTTAGGGTTTAGGGTTTAGGGTTTAGGGTTTAGGGTTTAGGGTTTAGGGTTTAGGGTTTAGGGTTTAGGGTTTAGGGTTTAGGGTTTAGGGTTTAGGGTTTAGGGTTTAGGGTTTAGGGTTTAGGGTTTAGGGTTTAGGGTTTAGGGTTTAGGGTTTAGGGTTTAGGGTTTAGGGTTTAGGGTTTAGGGTTTAGGGTTTAGGGTTTAGGGTTTAGGGTTTAGGGTTTAGGGTTTAGGGTTTAGGGTTTAGGGTTTAGGGTTTAGGGTTTAGGGTTTAGGGTTTAGGGTTTAGGGTTTAGGGTTTAGGGTTTAGGGTTTAGGGTTTAGGGTTTAGGGTTTAGGGTTTAGGGTTTAGGGTTTAGGGTTTAGGGTTTAGGGTTTAGGGTTTAGGGTTTAGGGTTTAGGGTTTAGGGTTTAGGGTTTAGGGTTTAGGGTTTAGGGTTTAGGGTTTAGGGTTTAGGGTTTAGGGTTTAGGGTTTAGGGTTTAGGGTTTAGGGTTTAGGGTTTAGGGTTTAGGGTTTAGGGTTTAGGGTTTAGGGTTTAGGGTTTAGGGTTTAGGGTTTAGGGTTTAGGGTTTAGGGTTTAGGGTTTAGGGTTTAGGGTTTAGGGTTTAGGGTTTAGGGTTTAGGGTTTAGGGTTTAGGGTTTAGGGTTTAGGGTTTAGGGTTTAGGGTTTAGGGTTTAGGGTTTAGGGTTTAGGGTTTAGGGTTTAGGGTTTAGGGTTTAGGGTTTAGGGTTTAGGGTTTAGGGTTTAGGGTTTAGGGTTTAGGGTTTAGGGTTTAGGGTTTAGGGTTTAGGGTTTAGGGTTTAGGGTTTAGGGTTTAGGGTTTAGGGTTTAGGGTTTAGGGTTTAGGGTTTAGGGTTTAGGGTTTAGGGTTTAGGGTTTAGGGTTTAGGGTTTAGGGTTTAGGGTTTAGGGTTTAGGGTTTAGGGTTTAGGGTTTAGGGTTTAGGGTTTAGGGTTTAGGGTTTAGGGTTTAGGGTTTAGGGTTTAGGGTTTAGGGTTTAGGGTTTAGGGTTTAGGGTTTAGGGTTTAGGGTTTAGGGTTTAGGGTTTAGGGTTTAGGGTTTAGGGTTTAGGGTTTAGGGTTTAGGGTTTAGGGTTTAGGGTTTAGGGTTTAGGGTTTAGGGTTTAGGGTTTAGGGTTTAGGGTTTAGGGTTTAGGGTTTAGGGTTTAGGGTTTAGGGTTTAGGGTTTAGGGTTTAGGGTTTAGGGTTTAGGGTTTAGGGTTTAGGGTTTAGGGTTTAGGGTTTAGGGTTTAGGGTTTAGGGTTTAGGGTTTAGGGTTTAGGGTTTAGGGTTTAGGGTTTAGGGTTTAGGGTTTAGGGTTTAGGGTTTAGGGTTTAGGGTTTAGGGTTTAGGGTTTAGGGTTTAGGGTTTAGGGTTTAGGGTTTAGGGTTTAGGGTTTAGGGTTTAGGGTTTAGGGTTTAGGGTTTAGGGTTTAGGGTTTAGGGTTTAGGGTTTAGGGTTTAGGGTTTAGGGTTTAGGGTTTAGGGTTTAGGGTTTAGGGTTTAGGGTTTAGGGTTTAGGGTTTAGGGTTTAGGGTTTAGGGTTTAGGGTTTAGGGTTTAGGGTTTAGGGTTTAGGGTTTAGGGTTTAGGGTTTAGGGTTTAGGGTTTAGGGTTTAGGGTTTAGGGTTTAGGGTTTAGGGTTTAGGGTTTAGGGTTTAGGGTTTAGGGTTTAGGGTTTAGGGTTTAGGGTTTAGGGTTTAGGGTTTAGGGTTTAGGGTTTAGGGTTTAGGGTTTAGGGTTTAGGGTTTAGGGTTTAGGGTTTAGGGTTTAGGGTTTAGGGTTTAGGGTTTAGGGTTTAGGGTTTAGGGTTTAGGGTTTAGGGTTTAGGGTTTAGGGTTTAGGGTTTAGGGTTTAGGGTTTAGGGTTTAGGGTTTAGGGTTTAGGGTTTAGGGTTTAGGGTTTAGGGTTTAGGGTTTAGGGTTTAGGGTTTAGGGTTTAGGGTTTAGGGTTTAGGGTTTAGGGTTTAGGGTTTAGGGTTTAGGGTTTAGGGTTTAGGGTTTAGGGTTTAGGGTTTAGGGTTTAGGGTTTAGGGTTTAG
Source organism: Cucurbita pepo subsp. pepo (assembly GCF_057944985.1). Classification (NCBI taxonomy): domain Eukaryota; kingdom Viridiplantae; phylum Streptophyta; class Magnoliopsida; order Cucurbitales; family Cucurbitaceae; genus Cucurbita; species Cucurbita pepo. Next base: position 17,365,411 of record NC_141803.1, read on the forward strand.
GGTTTAGGGTTTAGGGTTTAGGGTTTAGGGTTTAGGGTTTAGGGTTTAGGGTTTAGGGTTTAGGGTTTAGGGTTTAGGGTTTAGGGTTTAGGGTTTAGGGTTTAGGGTTTAGGGTTTAGGGTTTAGGGTTTAGGGTTTAGGGTTTAGGGTTTAGGGTTTAGGGTTTAGGGTTTAGGGTTTAGGGTTTAGGGTTTAGGGTTTAGGGTTTAGGGTTTAGGGTTTAGGGTTTAGGGTTTAGGGTTTAGGGTTTAGGGTTTAGGGTTTAGGGTTTAGGGTTTAGGGTTTAGGGTTTAGGGTTTAGGGTTTAGGGTTTAGGGTTTAGGGTTTAGGGTTTAGGGTTTAGGGTTTAGGGTTTAGGGTTTAGGGTTTAGGGTTTAGGGTTTAGGGTTTAGGGTTTAGGGTTTAGGGTTTAGGGTTTAGGGTTTAGGGTTTAGGGTTTAGGGTTTAGGGTTTAGGGTTTAGGGTTTAGGGTTTAGGGTTTAGGGTTTAGGGTTTAGGGTTTAGGGTTTAGGGTTTAGGGTTTAGGGTTTAGGGTTTAGGGTTTAGGGTTTAGGGTTTAGGGTTTAGGGTTTAGGGTTTAGGGTTTAGGGTTTAGGGTTTAGGGTTTAGGGTTTAGGGTTTAGGGTTTAGGGTTTAGGGTTTAGGGTTTAGGGTTTAGGGTTTAGGGTTTAGGGTTTAGGGTTTAGGGTTTAGGGTTTAGGGTTTAGGGTTTAGGGTTTAGGGTTTAGGGTTTAGGGTTTAGGGTTTAGGGTTTAGGGTTTAGGGTTTAGGGTTTAGGGTTTAGGGTTTAGGGTTTAGGGTTTAGGGTTTAGGGTTTAGGGTTTAGGGTTTAGGGTTTAGGGTTTAGGGTTTAGGGTTTAGGGTTTAGGGTTTAGGG
>NC_141804.1:0-2500 GCF_057944985.1 Cucurbita pepo subsp. pepo
TAAACCCTAAACCCTAAACCCTAAACCCTAAACCCTAAACCCTAAACCCTAAACCCTAAACCCTAAACCCTAAACCCTAAACCCTAAACCCTAAACCCTAAACCCTAAACCCTAAACCCTAAACCCTAAACCCTAAACCCTAAACCCTAAACCCTAAACCCTAAACCCTAAACCCTAAACCCTAAACCCTAAACCCTAAACCCTAAACCCTAAACCCTAAACCCTAAACCCTAAACCCTAAACCCTAAACCCTAAACCCTAAACCCTAAACCCTAAACCCTAAACCCTAAACCCTAAACCCTAAACCCTAAACCCTAAACCCTAAACCCTAAACCCTAAACCCTAAACCCTAAACCCTAAACCCTAAACCCTAAACCCTAAACCCTAAACCCTAAACCCTAAACCCTAAACCCTAAACCCTAAACCCTAAACCCTAAACCCTAAACCCTAAACCCTAAACCCTAAACCCTAAACCCTAAACCCTAAACCCTAAACCCTAAACCCTAAACCCTAAACCCTAAACCCTAAACCCTAAACCCTAAACCCTAAACCCTAAACCCTAAACCCTAAACCCTAAACCCTAAACCCTAAACCCTAAACCCTAAACCCTAAACCCTAAACCCTAAACCCTAAACCCTAAACCCTAAACCCTAAACCCTAAACCCTAAACCCTAAACCCTAAACCCTAAACCCTAAACCCTAAACCCTAAACCCTAAACCCTAAACCCTAAACCCTAAACCCTAAACCCTAAACCCTAAACCCTAAACCCTAAACCCTAAACCCTAAACCCTAAACCCTAAACCCTAAACCCTAAACCCTAAACCCTAAACCCTAAACCCTAAACCCTAAACCCTAAACCCTAAACCCTAAACCCTAAACCCTAAACCCTAAACCCTAAACCCTAAACCCTAAACCCTAAACCCTAAACCCTAAACCCTAAACCCTAAACCCTAAACCCTAAACCCTAAACCCTAAACCCTAAACCCTAAACCCTAAACCCTAAACCCTAAACCCTAAACCCTAAACCCTAAACCCTAAACCCTAAACCCTAAACCCTAAACCCTAAACCCTAAACCCTAAACCCTAAACCCTAAACCCTAAACCCTAAACCCTAAACCCTAAACCCTAAACCCTAAACCCTAAACCCTAAACCCTAAACCCTAAACCCTAAACCCTAAACCCTAAACCCTAAACCCTAAACCCTAAACCCTAAACCCTAAACCCTAAACCCTAAACCCTAAACCCTAAACCCTAAACCCTAAACCCTAAACCCTAAACCCTAAACCCTAAACCCTAAACCCTAAACCCTAAACCCTAAACCCTAAACCCTAAACCCTAAACCCTAAACCCTAAACCCTAAACCCTAAACCCTAAACCCTAAACCCTAAACCCTAAACCCTAAACCCTAAACCCTAAACCCTAAACCCTAAACCCTAAACCCTAAACCCTAAACCCTAAACCCTAAACCCTAAACCCTAAACCCTAAACCCTAAACCCTAAACCCTAAACCCTAAACCCTAAACCCTAAACCCTAAACCCTAAACCCTAAACCCTAAACCCTAAACCCTAAACCCTAAACCCTAAACCCTAAACCCTAAACCCTAAACCCTAAACCCTAAACCCTAAACCCTAAACCCTAAACCCTAAACCCTAAACCCTAAACCCTAAACCCTAAACCCTAAACCCTAAACCCTAAACCCTAAACCCTAAACCCTAAACCCTAAACCCTAAACCCTAAACCCTAAACCCTAAACCCTAAACCCTAAACCCTAAACCCTAAACCCTAAACCCTAAACCCTAAACCCTAAACCCTAAACCCTAAACCCTAAACCCTAAACCCTAAACCCTAAACCCTAAACCCTAAACCCTAAACCCTAAACCCTAAACCCTAAACCCTAAACCCTAAACCCTAAACCCTAAACCCTAAACCCTAAACCCTAAACCCTAAACCCTAAACCCTAAACCCTAAACCCTAAACCCTAAACCCTAAACCCTAAACCCTAAACCCTAAACCCTAAACCCTAAACCCTAAACCCTAAACCCTAAACCCTAAACCCTAAACCCTAAACCCTAAACCCTAAACCCTAAACCCTAAACCCTAAACCCTAAACCCTAAACCCTAAACCCTAAACCCTAAACCCTAAACCCTAAACCCTAAACCCTAAACCCTAAACCCTAAACCCTAAACCCTAAACCCTAAACCCTAAACCCTAAACCCTAAACCCTAAACCCTAAACCCTAAACCCTAAACCCTAAACCCTAAACCCTAAACCCTAAACCCTAAACCCTAAACCCTAAACCCTAAACCCTAAACCCTAAACCCTAAACCCTAAACCCTAAACCCTAAACCCTAAACCCTAAACCCTAAACCCTAAACCCTAAACCCTAAACCCTAAACCCTAAACCCTAAACCCTAAACCCTAAACCCTAAACCCTAAACCCTAAACCCTAAACCCTAAACCCTAAACCCTAAACCCTAAACCCTAAACCCTAAACCCT